>NW_028241153.1:0-62585 GCF_964263255.1 Lissotriton vulgaris | reverse complement strand
CCGTTCCTTTTGCTCGAATCCCTGGAGTGGGGGATAGGGTAATCCCAAACATGAATCGGAGAATATTATTAATAGCAGATGCACACATGGGTGAAGGTCCGAGGCACAAACAGATGAAGGAATCTCTGACAGAATTACAATCAGAATATTGGTGGCCGGGGATGAGCCTGCACCATTATAAATTTGTAAAGAGCTGTCCAGACTGCGACAGAGACCGCAGTAATGAGCCAACCGGAGTAATGCCATCGTCATTTCTGTAGGTAGCATAGGGCTGTCTACACATGAAATCCAGCGTCCTATTAATTTCTTTTAAGACTACATTCACTTAAAAATGTGGCCCCAGCGCTCGGCTGACGCCAGAACTGTTATAAAAGATCTGCGAGTCTTTATCGGCACATACGCAATTGCCATGCTTCATTCTGACCAAGGTCCTGCTTTTAGCTCTCGAGCTTATAAGGAGGCCATGACCAGCATGGGCATTGGATTGCGGTTCTCTTGTCCCTTCCATCTTGAGGGAAACGGGGTAGTGGAAAGAAAAAACCGAGACATAAAGCAATCTATAACGGCAAAGGTATTAAGTTCGGGTGATGGGTGGGTCCAGCATTTAACAAGTGTCCAACGTAGTCTTAACAACTTGCCAAGAAATTCTCTAAAAGGTTTCAGCCCGTACGAACTATTGTTCAGAACTAGAATGTATGTTCAGGACTTAGATAGTCTTGCTTCAGTGGTAGAAGATAAGAAAAAAGACTTTGACATCAAAGATCGTTTGGCTGTTTTACAGGACTTAAATGAAACAAGAAAAGCCCTGAGCAGCATAAAGTTAAAGCAACAGCCAACCACCACTGAAGACACACCACATGTCCCAGCAAGACCTGTCTGGATTCCAAAGATTGGGGATCTGGTCAGAGAGAAAATAGCGGTGAAGAAGGAATTTGGGCCTTCTTACAGAAAAGCAGTACCTGTCTTAGCAATCAACGGAACAAGATCAGTAGTACTACCGCCCCTTGCTGGTAAAAAGGAGAACCGAGTTGTATCCATCGACCTGGTAAAACCACAATCATGTGGCCTATAATAAATTGTAGGCCCAGTGGACTCCCAAGAAGTAACAGAATACCCAAATTTACAAGTATCCAAGAGGTTCAAACTAAAAGACTAATCACATTTGATAAACCTGCAGTGAATAAAAAAGGACTATGCAGAAATGCCATGGAACTTGTGCCTCTTGAAACCCAAATTGAAACAGTTCATCATGAAACACCAGTCTACAATGATGTAGCATCAGAATGTGCTAATGAAAGGCAAATTGAGAAAACAATTCCAACAATCGACAGAACTGCATCTGGTTACTTCATCAATTTTGATAACTTTTCTGAAGATCAAAGCGAACCTGAAGTGATGCCAGCAACAAAGACTTTTAAAGAAAAAGCAACAGAACTCTTTCATCAACTCACAGAAGCTTATCTAAATGCACCATTGATTGAGCATTGGATTGTATCAGGGGTACTTGTATGTATTGCGACTTATATAGCGCATGTATCACCCGAAGGCATCAAGGCGCTTGCCTTGGGAACCCGTCCTGGCTTTTCCCTGTGAGATAACCCCTACTGGAAATCCCCAAGGTGAAAGCCAGGCATCCCGCAGCGGGTGGGCCGCCGTAGTGGAGATTAAGCAAGCTATTGCCCAGAGTTGCAGCGTGGGACCCCATGATTAGAGTAGGCACTGAGGCGAGAATTATCGAGTCCGTGGACATTTTTGGGCTCAGGAACCTGCCGCGTCGGCAATTGAACCCTGGTCCCGGGCCAGACCTCTGCATCAGGGTCTGCCGCTCTGTGAGCCACACTCCTCCACTTATACTCCTACTATGCCTAATTTTAGTTTTAATTTTAGGAAAATGTATTACAGTACAATGGACACAGCAAGTCAGAACGTCAACTTAGTTCTGAAGCCTCACAAATCATCTCACATCGAGAAAAGAGAACTATCATCAGTGAATGTCACAGCCATTCCAATACCCGGCGGGGTAGTTTGGGACAAAACTGACTACGAAATATATGGCCCGGTCGAGCTCTTGAAATATCCTCATCAGTTTAAGGTTTCATTAAGTGACTTTGTAAAACTAAGTACATTCTCTGATGATTGGGATTTTGAAACTATAAAGAATATGATGTCGGATTTAGTTTTGTCAGCAAAATTTACAGAACATGATTATTTGCAAGGTTCATCTAATTATGAACAGATGTACTGTTTTACCCATTATGCAGACCACTATTTACATAAATCTGCTCAACCTAGAAATGTTTTTAGATATAACCAATGGGAACATTGTGCTACTCCACCTAAATGCAGTTCAAAAACATTCTATGAGAAATTCCAGTACTTCTCAGGGTTTAACACAAGTAATGCAGAAACATTTTATTATAAACTGTTAGATAAAACAGGGACAAAAACCATGCTGACAAATACTAAATTGATATATTCAGAAGCATTTTATGAAAAAATGATTACATTGGGTTTTGATTTCTGGAAGAATAACATTGAAACAAAAACCATCTGGGGTACAAAAGATTGGCAGGCACAAGGCCTAGAAGCATTATTTCGAGCCTGCATGATCCCAGAACAAATAATGTTCTTGAATGACACAGTTCAACAAACAACCTGTCTTGGTCTAGCCAAGATTAACCCCTTCGAGGCTAATGACGAGCTGGCCTCGTCATGGCGCTTACCTGCCGTGCGCGGATGACAAGGCCAGCTCGTCATAAAACAATGAAAAAGAATAAAACCCAGCGCAGGACGGGAAAACGCCTAGCAGCCATGGGGTTAAAGACCTTAACAAACCATCTATTCCAAAGCCAATACCTGATAATGCAACCACAGATATTGAAGTAGACGTATCCCATATCTTAAATGAAAACAGAACACATCCAGATTGGAAAAAGTGGTTAATCTGGCCTACAGACACGAATAACTGTCAAGACAGATTCCTGAACAAAATACAGGGATTAAAAATGACCACACCAGACCCTAGATACTCCCAGAGACAACATCCAGGGATAGTAACAACATACAGTATAGGGAAACTATGCCTTGATTGGCTACAAACATCCACACTGGCACAAATTAAGCAACACTTGTCTTTACTTAAAGATGGTGCTGACTTGCGAGATTTCATAATGGGACCACACAAACAGCGTCAAAAATGTTTCATAGCGGCCAGTATATATGCTGCTTACAACGAGGAATGGAAAGAGACTCAAATTGAAACAGCAGAGAAAATACGAGAAATTGATCGTATTAATTTGGAAAAATCACTTTTTGTTGTGGACAATGGGTTAATGACTCTGTCCTCCAGAATATATTCACTGGACAGTATTGTATCATCTGCTATTGATATATTAGACCAGGACATGCTAATGTTAAAACATGGCCAGTCCCAATTATGTTCTATTGTACAGCTAGGCTGGACGTTGCAAAACCTCAGTTCAGGCTATGTGCCATGGCATTTAATCAACACAACGTCATTGTTTTCTATCTTTAACCTTACTGATAAACAAATCAGTTTGGCACAAAAAGGAGTTGACTATACAATCCTGAGCATCGAAAAACTTGAGAGATTACTATTGACAATGTCAGAAAGACCTGTCATTGAATGGATAATACACGGGATTATCACAATTCCGATAACAACTTTCCTGTTTAAAAATTGCCTTGAGTATATACCAGCAGGCCAGTATGAAAAGTTGGGTAAAGGATACATTAAGTCATCATGGAAATTACCTTATACACATACATGTTATAGTGACAACAACAAAAATGTATTTCTTAGTGGTAATGAGTGTAAACAATCACTGAGCGGTATACTTTTGTGCCAAGGAATTAACTTGCATGGGGCCTGTGAGGGTACTTCGAATAACCTTTCATGCCACCAGCACGGCACACCTGCAACACAGATAGAGCCATTCTTTAGACAACTTTCTAACGGGAGTTACGTTCTAATAAAGGATCACAGCTGTTGTGGCTTGGTGCCAGGGAAAGCATATCTCTTAAGCGTGAGTTCCATGGTCACTTGCTGTATGCAAGCATTGTATCCGAATGACCCTGGAGACTCGGTGGCTCTGATTTGGCCTCCGTTGAATATCTCTTCTATACGAATTGATACTTTAAGCAGAATGAAGTCTGTGCTTTTACAGACAACAGTGCCCATCACGTCATCAAAAGAGACGTATGATCTCCAAGTTGCAAGGACAACTGCAGAGATACATACACTTTTATCAACAAATTGCCCAGTGCATTTCACAGAAATGCTCAGCCAAATCCTAAATATGTCGAAGGCCAGTGGTATCTCGAATGTATTTAAGACCATTTTTTCGGGACTGTTAACACCATTCGAAGCAGTCTTGGGCATCTTTACCAATTTTGTCCATTCGGTCTTTGGCGGCCTACCACTATTTTTGGGACTCGTAGCAGGTATTTTATTTTTGACCCTCCTGCTCCAATATGGCAAACCAAAACGCAGACATGACTCCGGCAAGGATGGAAGAAACGATCCTAGCAATACGCTACCGGGACCGCATAACTAAAGTCTTTGGACTAGCCCGGCTAAGAGATCTGAATATGACCTGGTTTCTTTCATTCAGACCTATATGGCAGACCTGCATCCTACCTGTGCTTCGATGTATGCTATGCGGAGAGGAATGCGTGTTAGACACCTGTCTTGCACTACAATCAGCAGTACCAATGGATGTCGATACTTCGCTAAGTCCAGTAACGGCTCACGCATCGTGTTGTCCCCAGCGGTTACCAATCCTGACGGCATTCGTTGAGACTCCTGCGCTACGATTAGGTGGTGGCAGTGAAGCAAGAAAGGAAAGCAACATCACCCAGGTACGACCTTCTGTGAGCATTGCTGATCCTGAAATCGATGATAGCAATCATTCTCACAACTGCCAAGTTACAGCATTATCGAACTTGGTCGAACTGTCACCTGAATATGTAGACCAATTCTTTGCAAGCCTGTCTGAAATGATGTTCTCCCCTGAACAGAAACAATAACTTTTTGGAAAACAATCCGGCACACAGCGTTCTCATGAACTCTGAATTTAGCCTTCGGCTTTGATAAACAAAAGCTACTGAAAAGTGTTTGGAACTATTTTTGCCCCGCTCACCATGAAATTATTTTTTCCAAAATATTTACCTTTTTTCTGGCACACGTACTTTGCTTAAAGTAAAACTATTCATAAAGAACAGAGCTTCTATTTTTAGTAGATCTAGAGACAACATTTTACCTCAGCCTCTAGCACATTTTACAGCAATTGTATTTATATGTGATGAAATAGTCTCGCCCTTCTTTTCTGTATTGAGAGACGTTTCATGTGTAATTTTTCGCAAAATCGTTCAACTGAATATATATGCAACATTTTTTTGAATGATTACTCTGCTTGAAAACGTACAGTACCTATTATCATTTTCATGTATTTCATGTACACCGTTTCAAATGCAAAATGTATTTTGGGGTGGGTAGGAATACACGTGCATCTTATTGCTTAGGTTTTTAGTAATTGATGGACATAAATTCGTGGAGTGGGTGATGTGTTTTATCTAGGACCCCGATCAATATTGTGACCTCATGCCCCTATAGGGCTATAATCAATACATATCCCTATAAATGGCATAATAATCAGAGCCATATTTCAGTAACTCGCCTCTGCAGTCCATGACAATCCTTGACACACCAGAAGCCACTTCCTTAGATTCCTAGATAGCACACCGAGTTCTTTCGACATACCAAACCCCCAGCAACCTGGGAAAGCCCCGCTTGCTTTTTTTTGATTAGTAATAGAACTCCTGCGAGCACTGTAAGAACGACCAGTTCTTAGTGACATCTTTATTGACGTCTTATGTCCAAAAACTTACGTCAAACTCGGCACCTTTCAGGTATAAATATACCAACGTTGCCTTAAGCAAGCACACAGTGGTGGTAAATACAGGAGCAGAACAGCTGTCCCCTTGCAGAAAGCCCAGCAGATGCGAGAAGCCCACGGACGCTGCCCCTCCTCTTTGACGCACTGAGAAAGACGCTGTCTTTTCTCCTGCCGAGAAAATCCAGCTCCGGCGTTTCCAGCCTACCCTTGCGGGTGACTGGGATATTGGGTCCTGAGAAGGAGATACCAGAACCTCCTACATTCTATTCCAGAGGTACAGTGCTGACTAAACCCTTAGAGAGAATTCTTGATTCAAACTCTTGGCAAAACCAACTTAACTTAAACTGCTACTTACTTACTCCCTCCCACGTATTAGGCTTAGGTCAGGTACACCGGGGTAGGCGTAGTTAGAAACACCAGTTGAGGTCGTTAGCCAATGTATATATGAATGTATATATTTTAGTCATTTAAACTATCTTATGGCTAAGAAATCATATCAATGCTTTTACAGTATTATTTCGTAATACTCCTTTTACTGTACACACTTTTTATAATCACAAGTCTTGCAATTGTGGCAATTCATTTCTCTTGCATGAGAAAGAAGACTGCTCAATAAATAATATCTTTTATTGAAAACGCCCGTCTCTCTATTCTCTGCATCCTGGTGAAATTAAATCTGCACAACTGACTGAGTGAAATAGCTGTCTATTGTTTCACACGACTCTAGAGATTGACTCTTATTCTGAGGAGCAAAGTTGTCATGATTATGCGGTTGTCGGAAGCTGAATCCCTTCTTGTCTGAGCCAGGGAAGCTGATCGCTTCCTATTCAGTCAAGAAAGTTTCCAGTGACCTCTGAGCTAGCTGGCGCAAACCTAAATTAAGTCTTACATAGTCAGCAGAGACCTAGAAGCCCGCAGTCCTACGTCTACACTGCTGTTTATGTTATTCCAATGCGCAGGGCCTATAGGGAAAATAGGAACTACACTACAGTGCTCTGAATATTAGACACTTTACCGCATGTAAAAATACAGTTAATTAAATAAGAACGGACTCAAATATTGAGTTATATAGAGTAGGAATAGAAATTTGAAAGATTTATTATGAGAATTTAAACATTGTGGTACAGATATTGTAAATGCAAATGCATAAAGTCATTGTCATAAAAGTTCTAAGTAAAAAGTGCAGTAAAGAATAAGGTGCAAAATCAGAAACTTTTAAAGAACCAAATGGGCAGCAAAATCAATATGAAATCAGACAGCACCCCCATTAGCACTCATGGAATTAGGAACATCTTTTGGCCCACCCCCAAAATCTGGGGTTTAGTATTAATTTTTCTTGAATAGGCAAGCATTAATTTCTGCAAAATGATCATGGTGTGAAGAAAACAATTCCACGTTTACCAAAGCAGAGCATGGTACTATTAAACATCTTATTGCCTTACCATGTAAGTACTATCCAACTACATGAATATTGATTCTGCCGACTCTATGCATTTGTGATCCGGAGATGGCATGACAAAGTATTTACAAGAGCAACAGCAAACTAGTTTGAATGAATGCAGTACAGTGAACTAGCGGAAAGGCCTTGGCAAAGTGCTGTGTCCGTGTTAAAAATATATTTTTTAATACAGCATGAACAATGTTAATGGAAATAAACAAACATAACTTTGCTTGACTCTATGCTGCAGAAATGATGGACAGTAAACATGAAATAAGAGCCATCAAGTTTGCACAAGATGATGTTGAGGAAAAATTGAGGCCTTGTTAGTATAAGCCAGAAAAGGTACTTTAATATGTTGTAGCAAATTTGCTTCAGTGTCATTGAGTACATGTAAATTCAAGAGCAAATCGATGTTGCGCATGTTGTTAATAATGCACAAAAATATACCGCACAAAAACTCTAACAATATCAAGGAAGATGCTATTTCTCACATGTGATCAGTGTTAACGTGTTTAATTCTCTATATCTCCATTCAAGTCAAAAGGCTAACATTTGGGCAATCAGGAGCAGGAGGGTTTAAAGGCTAAAATCCCCAGAAAGACTCAATCAATAATATCGTACTTGACTTCGGCTGTGGGAGCCCTGAACAAAGAGATAGCCAATGCTGAAAAGGAGCTGGGCCTGGGCACAAGTCAAACCTGCGTAGAAGGGTCTGTGCCAATTGATCATCCACCACATATTCACGTACCTCTAGATCCGGTGGTATTGATTAGAGCCCCAAAAACAAGGAGTGAAGCCCAGTTTCATGAGACTGTATTGTCAGAGGTTGTAATTCCGGAAGCTCCCACTTTGGATAATGAAAGACCTACACGGGGTGCAAGGGGGGAACCTGTAGAGAGAAAAGGCATTGATAGAAAAGCCAGTAAACTGCAAAAAGCCGCAAAAAGAGTACCCCCAAGATGTCGCCTAAGGTGGAAGAAAATTTCCAATTGACATTACGGAACCTGATTGAGGACATTTTTAGTGCGCGGTTTGAATCCATATTAACTGGTATTGCTAAAGATGTTATTGACACTCTTAACTCATGTGTTGTGGACCTTAAAAAAATGTGAGATGTTGGATTCCTTCTTGAGGGTTATAAAGTACACTCCGCAAGTTATTTCAAAAGCAGGATTGTTACCTAATCCACCTATAGAGAACAGGTTTAATCGCCAAGGGAATGTTCTAGGCACTCAATCATCCCAACTTTCTGGGGAAGGGGCACAATCTAATTCTGTTGGTAGTAGGTGGTCAATCAAGATTTAGGAGCAGTAAGGGATAAGTCTTGCCAAGGTATTACAAGCTTACACAATTTGCATTTTACTGGCCCGTCGTCGACAATTAATGAGAACTGTGTCCCCCAAGTAAACAACATAAGTCACAAAGGCCGCATAATAAATCTCCCACCAGAAGCCACCCCTTTGGCTGTGGTTCATGTTGGGTTCTCCCCGCTTAGGGTCCCTGACAGAGAGTCAACGGCGGCCTTGATATGTAACACGAAACATTGGTGTGACCATTATTGTATAGGCCAATCTGAGATCTCTGCCCATATCATAATGGCTAGAAGGGTGGCCTGGGTGGATAATGGACCCAAACAGGTACCTGGTTACTGCCTCATAGTTATTTTCAACAAATGGGATGTTGTCAACAGGCTGTTCTGGGATGCCTCTACGTTACAGGGGGGAGACATTAGGTTGTTACCATTAGGTTTCTTCTATCACCGGGTAAGTATTGCAAGAGCTTGTGATGGAGTAAGGGTGGAAGGCTCAACCAGTTGTCATCAGCCCTTCACATTCCCCCCTCGCAGTAAAAGCTCTGTATTAGGCGCTGTTAAAATAAATGAGGGTGTAGTAACACCTTTAAATTTGGTACCTTGGTTGCCTTGGCATGTTGAGGGAGGTTTACCCCTTTCAAATAGATTTTTGTATTTAGCTCAATTGGATGGAAATGATTGACTGAATGGGATAGAGAGCTGTATTTCTGCAATTCTGGAATTTATTAAATCATATGATATAATAGACTTACCGGAAACATGGAATAAGGGGATAACTTCTGGTTGGATGGGTATAGGTCCTTTTTTCAACCTGCTCGGCCTGCCTTGGCAGGTAGAGCAATAGGTGGTTTAGTGCTCCTCCTCTCCCTTAAATTAAATGGTTCCTCAAAAAGGGTAGAGGTAGATTATCCAAACTGCTTAGTAGTAGAAGTAACTTCCTCCAATCATCCAAAGCTATTAATGGTAAACTTTTATAACTCTGGGGAATTCGATTTCAGAATCAACACTTATATTTTTTAAACTGTTTTTAGAAGAATATAGGTTGAAGCAATCCACTTCCTATTACATATTACTAATGGGTGATTTTAATATACATCCGTATGAATTGAATTGTTTTATTGATGCCATTTCGGACACAGTTATTCTGTGACCCCTCATTTTGAACACTCACTTCAGGGGTAAGCTCTAGAGGATCTTTTGACTGAAGCTGATCTCTTTGAACCTGTTTTTTTTTTAATCAATCAGAGCGGTGTCCCACGTTCAAATCTAATAGTAAAGATACTATTATTGATTATACATTTTTGTCGCCCATGTTGCTAGACAAAGTAGTATTTTACAACGCTAGGGTGTCTCCCTACAGTGACCATAATCCTGTTACATTAACTTTGGACAATGGTGTTGGCATCTTGGGTTTGGGGGGGGAAAACCCAGGAGCCAATTGTATGGTAACATGTGATCAGGGGAGAAGGCTCAAGTGGTCTAAAGTGATGCCTGACTCCTGATTTAAGGATCTTTGTTTGAGGGCTGAAGGGAATCTTGCAATATGCGCTGACTTCTCCAATCCAAAGGATGTGGTACTCATAGCCTTTGATGGTATATGTAGCCAGATTGCAGCAGATCTGTCCATCAACACCAAAATCAGAGGGAATCATGTAATAAGGTGGTTTTACAATAAGTGCTCGCAAGCCCACCGCTCCTGAGTTTCAGCTCTGAAAAGTTTACCCCGAGACATGGCTTTGGTAGCGAGCTTCCGGAAGCAGTACAAGTCAGCAGTGTTTCTGCAAGTATCAGAGATTAAGTCAGAGGCCTGGAATGGTCTATTATCTGTAGAAATTTTAAAGGACAGTTCTAGATTCTGGGCTATTGTTAATGCTCCTTTTTTCTCCATTTCAGAGAATGATATCCAGGAGAGTAATATTACAGAGGCACAATGGCTTGCCCATTTTGAGGAAATTTATGGCTCCACTGTATTACCGTCCTCCACCCCTAGTCCACCACCTCGGCAGGTTTGTGATCGTGAGATCAGTGATCGTGTGATTCGTGATCAGTGATCGTGGTCGGAACCACAGAGCAGTCTTCCGAGATTTGCTTCACTTGAACACGGGGTTTGACCTTTTGGCTACCCACCAGGGTGCGATATCTCCACCTGTTCCCCATACTGTCCCTTGTCTTGATAAAGACCCGCCGCGACCACCAACTGGGGTGCATCAGGGTCGAAACGTCAGCGCTTACCACTGGTCCAGACACTCCAGTAGCTAGTATAGTTACCCCTTGTCTCCTTGGAGCACTAGTTCAACACTCTGGCCATCTTACTTCCCTATGTATAATTTGTATATATGTGTCACTGGATTTAATGCACTGATCACTTTGTTCACCAACAGTCACATTCATCACATGTTTCCTTAACGGTTTTACCATTTATTGAAACCTGTGGCATCACAGAATGAAGTAATTCTTATGTATTGTGATTGCTTTTTACTAAATATAAAGACTTTATTTTCTAGTTGCTTGTTTTCAGAGAGGTTTTTTCAATATGTATTGAGCTGAACTAGCCTTCCTTTAAAGTAATTTCTCACTACCCAACAGAACCACCTTTGTATTTAACCACGCTTACCCAGGTTCTGAGGGACACAGGGTCACCCCTTTTATGTAAACCACACTTTATATCAACGCCCTGGACAAATTCTTAATGGAGGCGAGCCCGGAAATCCCGCGTGTAGGAGAGTGCCTAATACTGGTCCTCCTATACTCGGATGATGCTGACCTTTGAGCTCCTACTGCTGTAGGTCTGAAGAAATTACTGGATTCTTTTGGAGCCTACATGGAGTCTTTGGACCTGGTTGTGAACACTGGGAAGTCACATATCATGATAACTGGCAAAAAAATAGAAAAGTGAAAGTGTTTTATTGTAATGGGGTGGAAGTGTCCAGGGTGACCTCTTTTACATACCTAGGGGTACTATTTGATGATAAAGGCTCATGGCTCCCCAAGATAAAAAAATTTAAAAATGGAGTCACTAGATCTACAACAGCTTTATTAGGGTTTACCCAGCGCTTGGGGGCTAGGCCTGTAGAGGCCATTTTTAAGATATATAGTTCAAAATGTCTGGCTATTGCAGCTTATGGTCTTCTATATGGGGATTTAAACAGCAGTTGGGGGTGCAGATAGCTGAGAACAAATTTCTCCGCAGTCTTCTGTCTGTACCTCAATCAACCTCCACCTTTGCCATTCACCAAGATTTGGGGCAGGGTTATGTCTCGGATATCTTGAGTTTAGCTCCGTTATTGTGCTGGCTTCAAGTTCAAGTTCAAGTAAGCTTTATTCGGCTTTTAAATTTAAAACCATAAAAGCAGCAGAGTAAAAATACAAACATGCAACAATTAACTCAGCAAGTCAATTCATAATTAAAAGAAAACAGACTATTTAAAACAAACTAAAACGATTAGGCAAATCAACTATTCAAAATAATAACCCCACATACACAGAGTCCTCCTTTATCACCAGGTATTATGGTGATTTGGTACTCGGGGGCCAGGGTAAAAGTCATGCAGGTCCCAAATACGAATGGAGCCCTCTCCAACTTTGTGCTGGGTAGAACGTAAGTAGGGGGCAATGTTCCTATATTTAAATTTAATTAAAATCAGATCTCCCGGAACGTCTTTTGGTAGAGAACCAAGCCACCCCACCCTCCTGACGCTCAGTATCCCACCATTTAACACAGATGGTAACGGTCTATTGTTTTTGAGCCAGAAAATGGCTTTATTCAGTAGGTCCTGGTGTAGTTCACGTTTACCCGGGCTGAGTGCAGGAACCCGAGAAAGAACGGTAACGTATGGGGCGGCTTCGGGGGGAAGATCAATTCGATGCCTTCTTTCTGGAACTTTGTAAGGGGCATGTTTGAGATTACGAGGTGCATTGCGACCACTTAGAATGGATGGTATAAAAGGGGGGTCACAAGTTGGAAGTATACTGGAAGCATTGTTCACAGGCCTTTCATGAGTGTTAGTGAGGGTAGGGCATGTGGGTGTCACGGTGTTAACACTTAGTGGATAGGACCTTGTTACAGTGTTTTCGATCCTGGTCAGCCTGTCCCCCAAGACATTAATTTTTTCGACCAATGGTGAAAGAGCAGTGTTTAACAGTCGTTCGATTTGGGCCAGTAGGGTTGAGTGGAGGGGGGATACTGAGTCATTTGGTCGAGTCTCAGCCTTATCCAATGTTAATAAGACTGGGTTTAGGGCGGATAAATGGGGTCTGCAAATATTTGTTTGAGGGGGGGTTATTTCGGGAGATGCGGGGGGAGTGCAAATTGCTTGGTCAGTTTCTCTGCCCGTTATAGGGGGAGTTAATACATCCTGGACATAGTTTGTGCCACACATGGCATTCAATTCTTCCCAGATGGACATCGTAGTTGGGAGACAGGATGCCGAAGACAACAGTATACAGTACAAACGGTAGAGATGGAGAGAATAGAACCTGACTGTACCTCCTCCTGTGATGAAGCCAAGTGTGGTGGCCCGTCCCGTCCTCCTTGTGCCTCTGAGGGCCACAGAGGGCCCGCCCTTTGCCCGGGCTTCGCCCGGCGCCATCCCGCGCGCGTCCCGCGGGGCGGGAGGTGTTCCGCGGTCTTGAGGCGCCTCCTGGCGCAGCGGAAGCGTCACGAGCGCGCCAGGACCCGGGGCGCCTGGGAAATGTAGGCGAGACCCTGTGTTCACTTGCCGTTCCCCTCACGGCTGGATTGGTGAAGGGATTGCCCGGCCGTTTCCTTCACGGCTCCCCAACACTGCGGGTAAGTTCAGAAAGTGCCCCCCGGGAGAACCCAGAGAGTCCGCCTCCCCCATTCAGATCCGAGGCCACCGAAGTCATCTGCGGCGTACCACAAGGATCGTCACTCAGCCCCACCCTCTTCAACATCTACATGAGCCCCCTCGCAGCCATTGCACGCCAACACAACCTCAACATCATCTCATATGCCGACGACACCCAGCTCATCCTCTCCCGGACCAACGACCCAGCCACCGCCAGAACCAACCTACACGAAGGGATGAAAGATGTAGCCGAGTGGATGATGAACAGCCGCCTGAAACTGAACTCAGACAAGACGGAAGTCCTCATCCTGGGATCATCACCCTCTGCCTGGGACGACTCCTGGTGGCCCAAGTTCAAGAATTTATATAGCGCACTACTCACCCAGAGGGTCTCAAGGCGCTTGGGGATGGGGTTCATTATTTATCGAATAGCCAGGTTTTAAGTTCTTTTCTGAAGGATATGTGGTTCTGTGTAAGGCAGAGGTGGGTGGGGAGTGAGTTCCAGGTCTTGGCCGCCAAGTAGGAGAAGGATCTACCTCCCATGGTGGATCTTTGGATGCACGGCATTGCGGCGAGGCCTTGATTGGAGGATCTTAATTGGCGGGTGGGTGTGTAGAAGGATAGTCGAGTGTTGAGGCATTCGGGCCCTAGCTTGTAGAGGGCCTTGTGTGCGTGGGTGAGGAGATGGAATGTTATTCTTTTGTTGACCGGGAGCCAGTGGAGGTCTTTCAGGTGGCCGGTAATGTGATTTTGGCGAGGGATGTCCAAAATGAGTCTCGCTGATGCGTTTTGGATAAGTTGGAGTTTTTTCAGTAATTTGGCTGTAATTCCGGCGTAGAGGGTGTTTCCGTAGTCCAGTCGACTCGTGACTAGTGCGTGGGTGACAGTTTTTCCTGTCTCGGAGGGGATCCAACGGAAGATGTTTTTGAGCATACTAAGTACATTGAAGCAGGAGGATGAGACGGCGTTGACTTGTCTGGTCATCGAGAGTGAGGAATCTAGGATGAAGCCCAGGTTGCGTGTGTGATCTGTGGGTGTGGGTGCTGTGCCCAGAGCCGAAGGCCACCATGAGTCATCCCAGGCAGAGGGGGATGATCCTAGGATGAGCACCTCCGTTTTGTCTGAGTTAAGTTTTAGGCGGCTGGTTTTCATCCATTCGGCAACTTCTTTCATACCTTCGTGAAGATTGGTTTTGGTGGAGTTAGGGTCTTTGGTGAGGGAAAGGATCAGCTGGGTGTTGTCAGAGTAGGAGATGATGTTAAGGTTGTGTTGACGCGCGATGGGTGTGAGTGGACTCATGTAAACGCTGAAGAGGGTGGGACTGAGTGATGATCCTTGTGGTACACCGCAAATGACTTCGGTAGCCTCTGATTTGAATGGGGGAAGTCGTACTCTCTGGGTTCTTCCGGCGAGGAAGGAGACGATCCAGTCCAACGCTTTTCCTTGTATTCCGATATTGTTGAGGCGTTGTATGAGGGTGCTATGACAGACTGTGTCGAAGGCGGCGGAGAGGTCGAGTAGAATGAGGGCCACTGTTTCTCCGTTGTCCAGTAGTGTTCGGATGTTGTCTGTGGCTGCGATGAGGGCGGTTTCGGTGCTGTGTTTGGCTCGAAAGCCGTTCTGTGAGGGATCGAGGGAGTTGTTGGCTTCGAGGAAGGCGGCGAGTTGGCTATTGATGGCTTTCTCGATGACTTTTGCCGGGAAAGGGAGGAGGGATATTGGGCGGTAGTTTTTGAGTTCAGAGGGGTCTGCTGTGGGTTTCTTCAGGAGGGCGCTGACTTCGGCATGTTTCCAGCTTTCTTGGAAGGTAGCAGAGGTGAAGGAACAGTTGATAACATCACGGAGGTGGGGTGCGATGATGGAACCTGCTTTGTTGAAAATGTGGTGGGGACATGGGTCGGTTGGCGAGCCAGAGTGGATGGAATTCATAAGGCGGATGGTGTCTTCGGTGGTGATTGGGTTCCAGGCGTTGAGATTGTTGGAGGGCGGTATAGGTTCTGAGGGGGGTGGGTAGGATTGTTCGTTGGTATTGTTTCCGAAGCTGTTATGTATATCAGCAATTTTGTTGTAGAAGAAGGAGGATAACGAATCGCAGAGGTCTTGGGAGGGGGTGATGTCGTTTGAGGCTGCGGTGGGGTTGGTAAATTCTTTGACGATATTGAATAGTTCCTTGCTGTTATGGGCATTGTTGTCGAGTCGATTCTTGAAAGCTCATTTCTTGGTGGATCAAATCAGCTGGTGGTGTTTGCGGGTGGCTGCCTTGAAGGTGGTCATGTTGTCGGTGGTTGGGTTTTTTCTCCATGTTTGCTCGAGAGTACGGCAAAGTTTCTTGGATTTTTTAAGGTCATCGTTGAACCAGGGGGCCTTTTTGCTGTCTTGTTTGGTGTGATGGTTTTTCAAGGGTGCTAATTCGTCAGCGCTGTGAGTGATCCATTGTTTGAATTTGATGGCAGCTTGGTTAGGGTCAGATGAGAGGGCGGGTGGGTTTTGGTTGAGCGATGTGAGGAGTTAGTCGTTGGTGATTTTGTTCCATTTTCTTCAGGGAATAGGTTGTGGGGGGTTGTGGGTCGAAGTGATTTTGTAGCTGAAGTGAACACAACTGTGGTCCGTCCAATGGAGAGCTGTGGTGCAATTGAAGGAGATGTGTTTGCTGGAAGTAAAGATTGGGTCAAGCGTATGTCCGGCTATGTGGGTGGGGGTATCAACAAGTTGTTTGAGTCCGAGATTGGCTAGGTTATCCAGTAGGGTGGTGGTGTTGCTGTCGTTATTCTTTTCCATGTGGAAGTTGAGGTCTCCTAGTAGGACCACGCACGCAAACTGGGCTTCATCCTGGACTCCTCCCTCTTGATGATCAGACAAGTCCACGCCGTCTCATCATCATGTTTCAGCATCCTACGCATGCTCCGAAAGATCTTCCGATGGATCCCCACCGAAACCAGAAAGACGGTCACACAGGCACGCGCCACCAGCCGACTGGACTACGGAAACACCCTCTACAACGGAACCACAGCCAAACTTAAGAAAAGACTCCAACGTATCCAGAACGCCTCCGCACGACTCATCCTAGACATCCCCCGACGCAGCCACATCTCCGGACACCTGAGAGACCTGCACTGGCTCCCCGTCAGCAAGAGAATCACGTTCCGACTCCTCACCCACGCACACAAGGCCCTCCACAACCTGGGCCCCAGGTACCTTAACAACCGCCTGACCTTCTTCACTCCCACCCAACAGCTGCGATCGACCAACCACGCCCTCGCCACCGTTCCACGCAGTCGAAGAGCCACCATGGGAGGAAGATCCTTCTCCTACCTGGCCGCCAAGACTAGGATCTCCCTCCCCATCCACCTCCGTCTGACCCAAGACCACCTCTCCTTCAGGAAGCAACTCAAGACCTGGCTGTTCGAGCAGTAGCGGACCCCCCTCCCCCAAGCGCCTTGAGACCCTCCGGGTGAGTAGCGCGCTATACAAATTTCTTGATTGATTGATTGATTGCTTGCATTGTGATAATTTTTCTGCACAGGACACTTTACATTTTATGATGTTTTGTGATTTTTATAATGATATCCGAAACGCTGAATAACCCCTTGGATATTTTCAATGTTGCTTTTCTTCTTGTCGCTGCTGTTTGAATCAAGAAAAAAAGATGTCCTAGTTTAAACAGTGTATACATTTTAGTGCTATTGCTCTGTGGAATTTGTTCTTATAACCTTGAGATATTTGGCCCTTTTTAATTAGGTTTAAAATCATTGTATTATATATATATCGCTCATTTGGTTATATGGCATGTGTTTTTTTGTATTTTGTCTTTTGTACTTTTATAAGTTTAAATAATCGAATAAAGTGGATTGACTGACTGACTGACTGCGTATTTACATTTGAGTACCTGAGTATTGATGTCTTCTTTCTTTATTTAACAGGTTTATATTTGCATTTGCTCCAAATGGTACAAGTGCGCTTTAGATCAAAAATAACAGTAATTTTAGTATTCAATTGAAACACACGTGAGATCTTCAGGTCCGAAATTTGTAATTCAGGTTGGTGCAATAAACTGTTGAGGAAAGCATTTGTGAAACGTTGTACTTGTGGCAAGGATTTGATTTTTGGGGCTGGAGCTTTAGAAGAGGGTATATTCTAAGCATGGGCGAATTTTGCGAATCTCGCGTTCGCGAATTTTGCGGATTTGCGAACTCGCAATCCGCAAAATCCGCGAATTCTCGCGAATTTGCGGATTTTTTTTTTTGTGTGTTTGCGCGGGTTTCTGCCAGTTCGCGGGGGTTTTTTACAATGTCGCAAATTGCGAACTTACCTGTCGGGTCGCAAGTTTCGCGAACTTGTTGTTTCTACGTGTCCAGCCTGTTTGGGACACTCTTCTTCATCACTGCCACTCTCTGTCACCACTGCCACTCTCTGACTACTCATGCCACCCTCTGGCCCACCCATGCCACCCTCTGTTTCATCACAGCACCCTCTGGTTGTCCAGTCAGTGTACATTATTGTGGCAACGCAAGCACACCTTCCCTGCCTCAAGTGACCTGAATTAATTTGGGGCTGATTAATGTGTCACAGAATATTTTTTTAGCTGGCACCTGCTTCCTTAGTGCTTCCTGATTAGTGATCTTTTGCACTTGCTAAGTGCTTTCATTGTTGCAAAATTAGTTACAACACCTGCCCTGCCCCAACTGACAATAATGCATTAGGGGCTGATTAATGGATTTGAACTTCCAGCCTGGCTCCTGCTTGTCTCCTTTAGCTGTAATTCAGGACCTTTGTGGCATATGTGTAACTATTCTGAGGTTCAGAGCAGGGTCACATAATAGTTTCAACTGGCAACTGAACTCTGGAGGGTCCCCTCAGGAAGCACTACAGGAAATGGCTACTAATGATGAGCCTGAACTTTTGAACCTGGTAAGTAGTTACTTTCAGTTTTGCTAAGATCATATTTCTGCAATTTTGCACTTATTCGCGGGGCGCGAACTCACGCGAACAGTGCGAACAGTGCGAGCAAAATCCGCTGCTCGCGGATTTGCGGATTTTGCGGGAGATTCGCGAATCTCGCGGATTGCGAATTTACCAAAAATCCGCAAAATCCGCGAGCGAAACGGATTTTCCGCCCATGCTTAGTATATTCAAACATATATGAAAAGATGAGTATTTAAATATTTTCTGAAAGATATGAGCGTGGGTTGGCTTATCAACATCGTGGGATGTGAATTCCAGGCATTGCTTATTTCTCTAGTGAAGGATTGTTTCATGGCACGTGAATTCGTGAGTTTAGGTTTCACAAATTGTAATAAATCTGTACTCCTTAGACCTTGATAACCAGCTGAAATGATAAGCGGCTCTGTCAAACATGGGAGTTTGTTTGAATGAAAGGGTCTAACTTTCAATTATAGCTTCTAACTTTAAATTTGATCATTGATACTAAAATATGAAGGCAAAAATAAATCTTTTATGATCAGGAAGATAGGGACAAAGATTTTGTTGTGGTGGGTAATGGTGCTTTTTTTTAGAGCTACTAAGGACAGAATGATAGCAGCCACAATGGTTTCGAAAAGTCAAGACAGCAGGCTAGGGCATATATTGCCATTTTTAATTAGTTTAAGCATAAAAGATTTTATTTTTTATTCCAAAGTGAACGTAGGCAAATGTTCAATACCTAAGTCAGACTTTTAAGTGGAGAGAGAGTGAAAGTGTGTTGCCTAGTGTGAACCTCAATGATTTCACCTCAGATGATAGGCAAAGGGAGAAGTTTTCATTTTTTGGTTCTTCAAGAAGTATGGCATCAAATCCAGATTTGAATTGGGGTTCGACGGGAAGAAGTTTTATCTTTTGAGGGTTCGATATATAAGGCAGTTGTCAGACATTCACATTGCCGCTTTATGAGAGAACGCCATAGAATACGAATGTCATGGAGGGATGACACCTTTGTATATAATTGTAGGTTTTCTGTAAACCAGTGGGTTTTGACTCACATAGCAGATACACATATGCTTAGGACTTTTAAATATTTATAGGACGATGTCATTGAAAGTACTGATCATTGAATATGTGACTGAGTTGAAAGTGAAGAACATGAGATCCTTTGGTCATGGTAGGGGCAAGGATTGTACTTAATGCTCGGTTCAAAATCTTTATTCGATTCATACAACGAATCATAAAAGTACAAAGTTAAAAACATAGTACACAATTAAAATGAACCACTATAATTATACATTTAGAAAAGGGAAGAAAAAATTATTTTTAAATAACCATTTGTTATTTGTCAGAACATAGAAAATAATTGATAGTGGGACCCACATTTGTCCCCCAATGTGTTAGCAAGTAATTATACACACAATGATAATTGTAAATTGGGAGGCCATCATACAGCATATATACAAATTCTCATGGCAGAATACAGGTCTATGGCTAAGTTATCCATAGCGTTTCCTAATCTGAAATGATACTCCTATGAAGTTTAACATGGCACAACAAACTTCAACAGAAGATAGCGATAACAGGTAGTCATAACCTTCTTTATAAGTACATGGTTGCCGCCCCTTCAGGATGGGTTTAATGAATCTAATCCTTGGCTCCTGATAAAGAGAACAGAAGAGGACAAGATGTATGGTACTTTGGTTAACTCTGTTATTGCAAGGACAAGAGGGCAGCCTCTCACACCATCCTCCTTGTTTGGGAAAGGCATACAAAAAATGGAGGATATCTAGCCTAAACCTTGTGAGATAGAACCGCCATTGCGTATTAGTTGTAAAAGTTAAATAAAACTGATGCTGAGGCTTGACATAAACAGTTACTTCACCCAGACATGGTGTGTTTAAAGATTTCCAATAACTTGCTTTTATTTGGGCTTTTATGTTCCCCTGAATTTTTTTAGGGTTATCATAAAGGTGACCCAAACCTATCTTGTGAAACATATTGCTGACATATGACAACCAAGGGATCTGCTTTGCATTATCTAGGGTCATACAGTCTTGAAGGATTTCTTTTGTGAGCTGCAGCTCTTCGGATAACCATATTTTGCCCCACAATAATAGGGGCGACAGACGAACAATATCGGTCACATTGGTCATTCCCATTTCACTGTGGCAGAAACTATTTGACGAACTGGATGGGATCGATAAAACCCGCTTTAGGAATTTATTTTCCATCACCTGTATTACAGCAGGGTTTTCAGTCCCCCATACCCCCGCCCCATAAGTGGCCACAGATAAACATTTTGATATATAGAGGGTTTTGAGGTGTGCAACGGATTTTTGGCCCAGCTTACTACAAAAACGGAAAATGCCCTCTATGGACCGACTTGCACTCTGAACTCGTGCCTTCATTAATGGGGCCCAACTTAGTTTATTATTGAACAGATTTCCGAGGTAATTAAAATTGTCCACCTTTTCAATGGTAAGGTTATTCACTACAAATTTCCTGGTTTTCGACCCTTTTGGACCACAGCCCATTACAAAGGATTTTGTAAAATTAACCTTCAGGTCAAGGTCCAGCATAAATGTATTAAAAGCGTCTAAACACACCTGCATACTATTTCCTGTGAGCGTCATTAATACTGTGTCATCTGCATAAGAAAGCATAGGAATGCTCTTACCATTTACCTTCGGGAAATCGCAAAGTGGTCCAGCAAATACTTTTCTAATCCGTTTGTGTATACTAAAAACAAGAAAGGTGCCAAAATACATCCTTGGCGCACCCCCTCAGTTGATGGAATGGAATTTGTCATTTCACTTCCAGGTCCAAACCTTATGGACACGGTTGTGGCTGCGTGTAGTCTACGAAGTAGAGTGACCAGGGGTTCCTCAAAACCCATGTCATGCATCATCTGCCATAGCTTGCTTCTACAGACAGTATCAAAGGCGCTTGACAAGTCCATGAAGGCAAGGTGTATTGTAGACTTCCTTGCCTTCATGTACTTGCCAATGATTAATGCCAAGTTCAGACACTGCTCAACCGTGCCCTTTCCTCTCCTGAAACCGTACTGGGAGTTCACAATTAGGCCAACAGAATCTGCCCATGTCTCTAGTCTGGCCAAAACGACCCTTCCCAATATTTTACATGATGCATCTATTACAGATATAGGGCGATAGCATCGAGGATCACACCTATCGCCCTTCTTAAAGATTGGCACCACCACTGCCTCCCTCCAAGACACAGGGATGCGACCAACAACAGCAGCCTTAAACATATTTAGCAACAGAGGAGCCCATACCTCAATGTTGTGTTTAAAAAAGTCCAAAGGGACAGCATCAGGGCCTGGGGCTTTTAATAATATGCCTTTCCTTAAAGCCTCCTCAACCTCTTCCAATGTGAGCGAAGAGCTAAGGGCCAAAGCTGTGGATGGAATCACCAAATCCCCTGTATAATCCAATATTTCCGCAGTTAGTAGAGCCTTTGGATTAAAAATGTTACCAAAATGGGATTCCCCTGATTCACTAGTGACCTAATGCTCGTTTATATCCCACAGCATTCAGTTTGTGATTCAGGTCCATGGTGATAGTGGGATTCTATGGGATGTTGGCATGTGGTTGATTGTTAAAGTTTGAATAAAGCACGTTGATGCAGGTGCATGCTGAGACTTGTAAATGTAGAAGTGTCGTTTGTGAATGGCAATAAGCTTACTCTTTTTCGGTGGTTGTTTGTAGTAGGCTGTGCCTACATAAACTCCTCCCTACTTTTCCCTAAAGTCCTGCCATTTGTCGTATACATTTCCTGTTTCCCTATCACTCCCTGATAAAAATGTGTGTCTATTGTTGGCAGGTTTGTGCCCTGTCCAAGTAGGAACCCTTCCTTCCAGTAAGGGTCCCCCTACTTGGTCTGGATTTACACCTCTAAAACAACTGATGCTCCCCCATTGGTAGCTTGGCGTTAACAGTCAGGTTTATCTCAGAGGCAATGTGTAAAGCATTTACATATAACACTTAGTAATACAGTGAAAAAAGTAATAAAGGACACCTCACCAGTTTTAGAAAACAGCCAATTTTAACTGGGTAAAAGAAGACCAAAACAATAAAAATCCAACATACAGTAATAAAGATATGACTATTGCAAGAACACAGTTAAATCAGAGTTCTTTGGAGTCAGTAGCTCCATATGGGGCAATCACAGTGTTATGAATAAACAAATCAACAGCTTGGCTGATCGCGAGGTCTCAGGCCTGGTATAGTAGTGGGAAGACCCGCAAACAGCCTTTGGAAATGCAGGATGCGGTTGACCCTGTGATGAGCTCAAAAGAGATGGCATTGGCAGATGTCAGTTCCAGAGGGCAGTGCAGGAGTTGTGCAGCCCTTGAAGTCACACGTGTTGCAGATCGAACTCCGTGAGGTTGAGGTCAGCAGTGCTGGGGTTGATGGCTTCGGTGCTGCAATGTGAAGCGGGTCAATGCGACGCGCGATGACCACAAGTCAGGGTGCAGGCAGTAGCTCAGGTGTGGCTTCCTGCTCCGTCGATGAGACCAGGGCTGCAGTGTGAAGCAGTGTGATGTGACATGTCACAGTTGTTGTTGAAGCCCTGTCGTTGGAAGACCCAAGGTTGCGATTCGAAGTGGGGTGATGGTTCGTGCGGTGCCCTAAGCTTGCAGTGCAAGCAGTGGCGTTGGCTGACGATGCTGTAGTTGATGGCGCTGACTTTGGAGGACCAGGTCAGCCTTGTGGGATGGGGTGATGCTTCATTTACCCACAGGCCACAGTGCTGGCAGCGGCAACGATGTCGGCGTGGAGCACCAGCGTCGGTGAGGCCAGGAGGTGATATGAAGTAAGGCGATGCAAAATGTGGTCCCCACACATCACGTTGCAAGCAGCAGCTTGGTGACGGCATCAGGCGCCAACATTCAGGAGCCCAGGGTTGCAGTATAAAGCAGGTCGATACTCTCTGCGGTGCATTCAGGTCAATGATACAACATCTGTGTTGTTGACGGCATTGTGGTTGTTTTTCCTCTGTTGCAGCGCATAACACATGGAGGCATATTATCAAGAACGGCCTTAAAAATTATTGCCGGTTTAGCAGAAGAAAACTGCAGCTAAAGCGGCGATAATGGGCTTGATAATATGCCCTTGAGAATTCCAATAGAAGTCCATGTTCTGGTGTGAACATGGGCTTCTATTGGAATTCTCCAGGGCATATTATCAAGCCCATTATCGCCGGCGATAATTTTAACGCTGGTCTTGATAATATGCCTCACAGTTCCCAGTGCTGTTGGAAGATGAACTTGAAGTCTTTGATGTTCCTGAGACTTCAATAAGGAGGCACGCTCTACTTAGACCCCCCTCTCCCCCGCACCACGGGGGAATTAGCCCCGCGGCAAAGGGGTTAAAAACCACCTTTACTAAAAGATGTGGTATTAAATTCTGAGCTCAGGGAACCAAAACTGAATTTCTCGATCTTTTCCCATTTGAAAGTTACACTTGTAAAATGCTACAAGGCAGCTTCAATGATCACCTAGGGGAAAGGCAGCCATTCAATAGAGGAAATAAAGCATAGTATTTCACTATCAGGCCATGTAAAACAAACCAACAAAGGTTCTACCTTTCACATACACTGCACTCTGCCCATGGGTCTACTTTGAGACTACCTTAGGGGTGACTTACATGTAAAAAAAGGGAAGGGTTAGGCCTGGCAAGTAGGTGCACTTGCCAGGTCAGCATGGCAGTTTAAAACTGCACACACACATTGCAGTGGCTGGTCTGAGACACCTTTGAAAATCTACTTGTGTGGATGGCTCAAACAGTGCTGCAGGCCCACTAGTTGTTGTGCAATCACACGAGACACACCGGTTGTTTCCTTCCTGATGTTGTATGGTCCCAACGCCCTCACAAACCAGTCAACTTAGCAAGGATATGACCTCTTGATAAGCGAACTCATCCACAAGGGAAAGGGGAAGTGGAGAGAGAAACAAAATAAAACACTGGTCTTCTTCCAGCTACTGTTTCTCGTTGAAGTGCTCTGGGCGTGATCGTGGCTTTGCTGTCTGTAAGCGTTCCTCTGATACAATAACAATAATGAAAGACTTTACAAGAATGTTCCAAGAACAACCCTCTCTTCTGAAGTCAATAGAAACACATGCACACCATTTATCAACAGGCCCATGCCTTCACTTCACAGGGTCTGGAGTATTGTCTGTCAGACTCTTATCTTGCTTTTTGCCCCTTTAAAACAATACAAGAAAGTTATCCTTTATGTCAATGATCTTATTCAGTTGTCAGCATTAAGTGTTAGCAAGGTTAGTGATAAACATTAATCAACTCTTTACCATGCACACATACCTGTAGACCCTGGAAGAATGCTTTAAACGGCGGTTCTAGTCTGGAAAAGAGAATAAAAAGAAAAAAGGCACAAAGAACTTAACTAATCCTAGTATCAAAATTAAGGACTGGTCTATGTAAACTTATAAAGTATTCTCAGAGCATATAGCTTTTATACACACTGTCTGTTGTAAATACCCAAACACACAGTTGGCTTGTCGGTGTGCTTTTGTCTATTCAAATCACAATTCTTGCATTGTGCAGTGCTTGTTGATGTTTGTCCCAATGCCTTATTAAGCATCCAATTCAGTTACTGGTGTTTTTTACATTTACATTACCACTGTACATCATACAACAACAGTATGCACTGAATATGTGCTAACTACTCTTTGCATTGTGCTATGCTTGTTAGCTATTTCAACATCGCCCAGAGCTTGTGTTCATCGCTGAGAAAAAGTATACTTTTGAAAGAAGTTCGAGTTTGGTCATAGGCACGGCAATTGCTAAGTTACACAAGCTTACTGTCCTTCTTCTTGTGTTTGCAGCTCCTCGCCGAGTTTCCTGGAAGGAGGGGCCGGTTTCAGTGACATTTGAGGAGAGGAGAAGAGCCGTTGAATGCAGGTCCTGGGGATGAGTCCGAAATGCGGCTCTGGATCAGGTAAGTGAGGGAAGTATTTAAGGGTTGGGAGGAAAGGGAGGCTTACACGATACTCAGGAGCTTGAGGATTGATGAGTCTGGTCCGGAGCGCTCGTCGTGACGCGATGCAATAAAGCGAAGCATCGTCACGTTCGCGATGGGATCCTCGGGGGGAGCGGAGTGAGAAGCGGTCACCCCCAGGGATTTTCACCCGAATGGGTCAGACCCAGCGCATGATTGGTTAGGGTAGGTTCAGCGCGCATAGGTAGGTGCGTAGGCATTAGGCAGGGGAGAGGCGCCATTTTAGGTTACAGCTTAGGAGGTAGGAGCGTTTTAGGCGAGGCTGGGGAATTTCCTGTCAGGAAAAAAGAAAGTCAGTCAGATAGTTAAATTTTTGCGCTAAATAAAGCCTTACCGACATTGCAATGGTGACGAGGGAGGCATTACAGGAAGCGCTACACGTCATAGCGGCAGCGGGAAGAAGCGACTTGCTGGTGAAAGGAGTGGACAGTGACGCAGCACCCCCTCCCAGGCCACCGAGGAGGCAGGCGGCGAGTGGAGTGCGACGGGCCATTGATGCTTGCAGGCTGCTGTCGTCGCAAGGAAGATGCACAAGACGGGCGCGCTCGGCGAGCGGCGCCAAGCTGACCGCGATGAAAGTCGGTAAATTGGCGCTGTGGAGAGGACAGTCATCGCGCTCCCTCTCGCCAGCGATGCTTAGAGGGTCTGGCTGTTTTTTCAGGTGGCCGGGTGGGTGGTCTACGCCCACGGGTTCGAGGGAGGACTTAGTAGGGGGCGGGCCCAGCACAGACCTCATGCTACATGGAGGAGGGAGGGGCAGGAGAGCAGGAGCAGCCCCAGCTCGGCAGCTGCGTACCAGACCAGTGCCAGTTTTTAGTGTGCCACAATCTTTAGGATGCACACAATTGCAGGGGGCTAACAGGCGAGTGCCCACAGGTCTGCATACAGAGGCAGGACAGTTGCAGCCCCAGCCTCTAGTTGACTACTCCAGTGGCAGCGGGGAGGACTTATTGGTCCTGCCACAACAGGAAGAGCATACCATGGGACCGAGGAGAATTTTGCCTGCAGGGTATATGACCAGGGAGCCAGAAGTGGTGGAGGGAGCAGGGCAATTTAGCATTGTAGTAAACACCGCAGAAGTTGATATAGATAGACAAGTCTATGGACATGAGGGATTGGAGGCACAGGTTTTTGAGGAGAGTGGGCAGAGGAGGGAGATCGGCCTGCAAGGTCAATGCCAAGAAGACTTTATTGACTATATGTATGATAATGGTTTGGACAACACCAGGTTTAACCGCGAGTACATTTTCCCGACTGCGTGCCAGGCTCCAGTGGGTTTTGGGTCTGAGGAGCAGGATTTGGGTAGAAATTTAGATGGGCAATGGGTGTGGGTAGAGCATTCCACAGCTGAGGACACGCAGCGGAGTAAAGGGAACTTTGGCGTTACAGGCAGCAGGGTTTTTCTAGTGGAGGGGGCAGAGGGGGTGCCATTTTTTTCCAGTGGCCGAGCAGGTTAAGCGCAAGAATCAGACCGTAGAAAGGAGAGCACATGGCAGAGCGGCTGTGCTAGACAGGGCGGCCACTGAACAGAGTGGTTTCAACGTTGAATTTTCGGCGGATTCACAACAGGCGGACAGGCTTTTGGAGCAAGGGCCTGTTTTTAACTGGGCAACATATGACGAGGGTGGGAGATGGAGAGCGTCCAGGAGGAAGCCAACAAGTCCTCGCTCCCCAGAGTACGGGGGCAAAGAAAGTGGCATTTGAAGCAAATTCAGAGGAGCGGGGTGTGGGGGAGAAGTTTTGGGGACCACAAAAAGGGGACACGACTCAAACAAAGGGCAAAGGGAGGGGGACGGGGACAACAAAATCTGTTCACTCATTTCAGGTTCAAAGGGAAGATACAGAATCCGGAATGCAGAGGGAGAATCTTGAGCGGATATCTCAGGCGGAGTTGAGAAGACGAGAAGAGCAACTTCCAAAGGGTAAGCCACGTTGGTGGGGGGCATGGGACGTTGTTTCACAGGGTACTGATAAAGGGGACCAGGAGCGGGACGCATCGGCGCAGAGTCAAGTGTCAAGTCAACTATCAGGTGAGAAGGGAGGGAGTGGTTTACACAGTCACAGGCACGAGGGCATGGAAGAAAGGTCATCTGTGCCAAAAAGGTTACCGTATATGGGTATGTCAATGCCGCTAGGTTCACATTTGTCACAAAAAACGAAACAAAAGATATGGCAGCATGAATATGTAGATGTTTTCCGCTTTCTGCACCGAGATGTCCAAGCGAGAGAGAGGTCAAAGGAAGAGGAGATGGAACTGGCGAGGCGTCCTAGAGTGCCTAGAAATATAGATAATTGGTCATCGGCATTTTTAATCTTTGCTAGCATTTACTGTGAAAAATATCCAGAGAGGGCAGTATCGCTTTTCAAATACATGGATGTGGTACAGGAGGCACACATGCATTTTGGTGGCTTTTCATGGCTGAACTATGACGAAGAGTTCATGGCCAGGATGAGTATGCCTCAGGATAAACCATGGGGGGATATAGACACGGAATTATGGCTCCAGTGGATGTCATCTTCTCAACATACAGAAACTACACATACAGCTAGCGGGTTGCCGGTAGCGTACCGGCCCTTTCAAGGGCGCGCCGCCCAGGAAGGGGCGGGAACGTTGGCAAGGAGACAAGCAAGTGGAATGGGCTTATGTTGGAACTACAACAGGGGTTATTGTAACAGGCCATACTGTAGATTCAAACACGAATGCTCACTGTGCGGAGGTAGACACATGCTCTTTCAAAGTCTTACAGCAACACCAGACACAGTTGGAAATAAACCCCAGGAACAAGGCCAAGAAACAAGGGGGAGGGGGACTCCACTCCCTACTATACCAAAGGACTTTTACCCCAATTAAATGGGAATTGTTTATCCCGTGGTTAGATGGTTACCCAGATAGGGAGGCGGCTGCCAAACTATATTGGGGGGTTAAGGAAATATTCAGAATTAGTTATCAGGGCCCTAGATGCAGGCGCTGGGCTGAGAATTTACGGTCTGCAAAGGATTTCCCGGAGGTAGTGCGAGCAACGTTGGAAGAGGAAGTCCGTTTAGGCAGAGTAGCTGGCCCTTTTGGGGAAATGCCATTTGTTAATTTCATTGTTTCTCCGTTGTGGGTCATTCCTAAGAAAACACCTGGGCGCAATCAAGAGAATAGGGAGATGGAGTTCAAATTGCTGTGCCCGCTATGTGAAGAAATGAAAAAAAAAAGAAAAACAACGGAAATAAGTTGCAAGTATTTGTTGTATGGTTGTGGTTCGTGTTGTTAATGGAATGTTTTCTTTCATATAGTTGACATTCGGGGTTTGCGTCCTGCCAAAAAACAAATTTGGATCATAGGACATTCCTTTGTGAAGTGAGCTGCGATTTTTGCTAACCATCAGATCTATGGACGTAATTTGGGCATCCCCAGCGATGGACACGAACTTTACTGGTGCGGTAAAGGGGGCATGCGTTGGGAGAATTTATTTCCATTACTAGCAAAAATCAGGTATGACAGAGGTGGCCCTGACATGTTAATACTGCATCTTGGAGAGAATGACCTGGTGGCATTATCAGGTTTATGTTTGATAAAAAACATGCAGTTAGATCTATGTGTGATCTCAAACAATTGGCTAGGGACCAGTTTGGTGTGGACGGAATTTGTTTTTAGACAACAGTGGAGGAACGCAAGGAACGACAGTGCTATGGAAAAAGCAAGGAAAAAACTGAACAGGGCTATGAAAAGTTTTTGTGTGGGATTGGGGATTCCGACCATAGCACACGACAGCATCACTGGCAGGGAAGGCCATTTGTTTAGAGAAGACGGAGTACACCTAACCCAATTGGGTATGGCTTATTATATCCTTGAACTAAGAGACATGTTATCAAAAGTTTTGAAAGTGGATTTGTGGGTATCTTCCAGAAGGGAAGAATAAAAAAAAAATAAAAAACAAAGCAAGAAAAAGAAGTGAAAAAAGGGGTTTTGTTTTCGGTGGGGTCAGGAAAAATCCGGGGGGTTTTCCTGAGTGGCAGAATAGGGGGAGGTCAAGGTCTAGAGCGGACTTGATCGTCCTTCATGAGAGAGGGTGGGGGGAGGTACAGGATGGGGGAAAGGAAAGTAAAAGAAGGAAAAGTGAAAGATTTTGGAAACATGGGGGAATTCATGAAATGAAGTTATAACGGTTCTTTGATCAATACAGTTACAAACAAAGAAGTTCAAATAAATTATATGGTTTTGGTACAGATTGCAAAGTTCTATGGTTCTGAAAATAAGTGATAAAAACAAGTGTTTTTAGGTTTTATGGATATTTATGAAATTGCCTGATCTTATTAATAAAGTGGTCTTTTATGCTACCAGTGATGTTTTGTCTCATTGTGTGGGTCTGGAGTATTTTGGGCGAGTGCTCCCTTTATAGGGCTTAGTGAGCGCGGTTTGGTAATTTACATACGCTGCACGCGGAACCTGCCTTGTCGGTTGGTACGAGTGAGCGTGTACATGTGGGCACAGTGTTAAGGCAACAAGCATTGCTACCTAACCAAAACAAACATTGCTACCAATACAGTGCAAAAACAAACACAAAAGACACATACCTATAAGGACAATCTGCAATGAGAATGAATTAAACCAGAGCAGCATGAGCTCCCTTAACAGTTCCTCCCCCCAAAGGCCGTCTCACAGGACGTGGTTTCTCCGGGTGGAGAGCATGGAAAGTTCTAACCAACCTCTGGGCATGTACATTACTTTCAGGTTCCCATGATCTTTCTGAAGAATCGTAACCCTTCTAATCAATGAGGTAATAGAGACGACCTCTAATGCGTTTTGCATCTAAGATCTTCTTAGCCCCGTATTCAAGATGGTCTCCAACTACAACCGGAGGAGGAGGATTGTCAATTCGTGTCTTCGGTCATGTGGTTTCAAGAGAGAGACATGAAATAATGGATGAATTGCATAATCTTCGAGGTGAATTAACCTAACAGAAACTGTATTCAGGACTTTGTCAATTGCAAACGGACCAATGTATCTAGGTTTTAGTTTTTTGGGACCCTCTAGTTAGATATTTCTAGTGAATAACCAGACTAATTGTCCTTCTTTATATGGCGGAGCGGGTAACCTACGTTTGTCTGCTGATATCTTCATTTCGACTTTATTCATGGCCCAATTCTTTTTAACTCGCTCCTGCATGTCTGATAATTTTGTCAATCTTTCAGTGATTGCCGGCATAGTTTGTTGTATTTCTGGTATGAGTACAGGAATAGATTGAGGGTGTTGACCAGTTAAAAACTAAAAAGGAGAACAGCCTAATGCAGCATGTGAGGTGTTATTATATGAAAATTCTGCCCAAGGTAATACTTCGTCGGAGTTGTTAGACATGGTGGAAAGTAAACAACGCAAACCCTGCTCAAGATATTGATTACGTTTTTCAGTTTGGCCTTCTGACTGGGGATGGAAAAATGAGGACAAGGCTAATTCAATACCTAGCTGTTTACTGAGTTGCGTCCAGAATTTTTAAATGAATTGCGGGCCTCTGTCCGAAATAATTTTACTTGGAAGGCCATGAAAATTCACAATATTAGTCAAGAAAATATCACTAAATTCAGCTGCTGTTGGCAGTTTACGTAAAGGAATAAAATGTTCCATTTTGGACAATAAATCTACCACAACTAGTATAGTAGTGAAATCATGCAATTTTAGTAAATCAGTAATAAAATCTAAACTAATTGTGTGCCATGGATGGGGAGAAGTACCATAAGTTGAAGCAGCCCCATCGGAGTGTAGAGCTTTTTGGCTTGAACATACCGGACACGCTTTTATGTATTGTTGAACATCTGACATCATATGATCCCACCAAAAATGTTGTTGACACAGTTCTAGGGTTTTGTTTACTCCAGGGTGGGCTGCCATGGCCGAATCATGATTCCATTGCAATACTTGGGTCTGTAAGTCCTTGGTAGGAACGAAGAGTTTGTTCTTATGAAAGAAAAAACCCTCGCTTGTCGTGTTATGTTCCTGTGGTAACCATTGTTGTGGATCTAGTGTCTCAATGTGCTTTTTTACCAATTCCAGAAAGGTTCCTGACTGGATTTTGGCTACAATCCTTTCTTTAGGAATGATACTTTGAGATTCTATATTTTGATCCTGATGTTTGTCACAAACCAAACGTGATAAGGTATCAAATAATAATTGTTTGTTTCCAGGACGGTAAGAAATTAGAAAATCAAATTCACTAAAAAATTGAAACCATCGCATTTGTCTAGGAGTAAATGCTTTTACCGTGGAATAAAATTGCAATTTTTTGTGATCGGAATAAATGGTGATGGTGTGCTTTGCTCCCAAAAGATGGTGTCTCCATTCCTCAAACACATCTTTAATCGCCAACAATTCACGCTCGGCAATGGTGTAATTCTGTTCAGCTAACAGCAGTTTTCGAGAGTGAAAAGCTATTGGATGTAAATGCCCAGTTTCTGGGTCTTTTTGCATTAAAGCACCACCAAGAGCGGTTTGTGAGGCATCTGCCTCAACAAAAAACGGTCTGTCTGGGTCAGGATGCACCAAAATGGGTGCTGAGGTAAACGCCTTCTTTAAACAGTTTAAGGCTTTTTCAGCCTCTTCTGTCCAATGGAATTTCTTACCTTTTCCCAATAAATGAGTGATTGGTGCTACAATTTCAGAAAATTTTGAGATGAACCGTCTGTAAAAATGTGCAAACCCCACAATTCTTTGTGTATCTTTTATGGAGGTTGGTGCTGGCCAATTCAGTATTGCTTCCACCTTTTTTGGATCCAGAAGAATCCCTTCGGGAGATAACCAGTATCCCAAGAATTCCACTTTTGTAGTGTTGAAAACACATTTTTCTAATTTAACATACAATGAATTGTCTTTTAATCTTTGCAGCACTGATCGGACATGTTGCACATGATCTTCAGTATTCCTTGAATATATCCAGATTTCATCTATATACACTATGCAACAGACATCCAAGAAATCATGTAATACTTCATTTATGAAGTATTGAAACGCAGCTGGGACGTTGCAAAGACCAAACGGCATAAACGTATACTCAAAAAGTCCTCCGTGTTCTCGGTATGACCATTGTCTGCAACAATAGTTAATGGCTCAGTGTGAAATCGTATTAAACCATAGGATAAAGCCAAACCATCCACTGCTCTTACCGGTTCAGGCTCTTTCTTGGGCACTTGGATAAGTTGTAATTTTCAGGCTAACTCGAAGACAAAGAAGTTTCCGGTGGCTCCAAAGTCAATGAGTACCAGTATGCTATGTCTTTGTTACATGGATAATATCAAGATTACCCGTATAGTGAAATGATCTCTTTTCTCCCAGAGGAACTTAGTTTTACGACGGAGATGAATGACTTTTCTCAACTACTAAGGCTTTCTTCTTAACCGGTCTTACAGAGCAATCCTTAGCGAAATGACCAGGCTTTCTGCAATAAAGGCATAAATTCCCTTTACGCCTTCGCTCTTTTTCTTCAAATGACAAGGGACCTTTTTCCCCTCCAATCTGCATAGGTTTTACGGAAGAGGTTTTTTCCTTAGTATCTTTTTTGTCAGTTTTAAAATGTAAATTTCGTATGTCCCCTCTGGGTCTCTCACTTCTGCGTTCCCCCAATCTATGATCTAACTTAACCACTAACAGCCTGATTCATCAAACTGAATTGCGCTTGCAAAGGGCCAGATTCTGAGAATCTGGCCCTTTGCGAGTGCGATTTTTGCATTTGGGATTCATCATGCCAAATGCAAAAATCGGTAATAGCGATTTCGCTATTTTGCGAGGAATTACATTTAAGGAATCTCTATTTGAGATTCCTTAGATGCAATTCATCATCCATTTTTAAATAGCGAATTCGCAATTTCGGCTCGCTATTTACCGTGAGGTCAAACCTTGTGGTAAATAGCGAAACCTTAGAAAAATGCTTTTAAAAGCATTTTTCTAAGTTGCATGTTGCACACACACATGTCCTCTGGACATGTGTGTGCGCAACACCTGTTTAAATTTGCATTTAAGGGGTGCTACAGGGTGTCCTTTGGACACCCCTGGCACCCTTTAAATCGCTATCTTATTTACGATTAGCAAATTGCTAATCGCAAATAAGGAATACTCCCCATTCATTTCTATGGGCCTTTTGGCCCATAGGAATGAATGGGGAGTTGTTCCTTATTTGCGATTAGCAATTTGCTAATCGCAAATAAGGAATATGTAGGAATCACATTTTTTTTTGCGATTCCTACATGAATCCCGTTTTGCGAGCCTGTAATAGCGATTCCTTATGAATCGCTATTATAGACTCACAAAACGGGTCGTTGATGAATCAGGCTGATAGTCTTGAAATTCTGCAAAGTCATCAGGTAAATTGACTATATGTGCTAAAGAGTCCTTAAGATCGTCTTTAAGACCCCGATAATACAGGGAAACCCTCTTATCTTCAGGCCAATGAGTTTCAGCTAGTAGTTTATTAAAAGTAGTGATGTAAGTGATTAGATCCTTTGATCCCTAACGAAGACCCAGAAGTTGATTATCAGATGCCTGAATAAACACATGTTTAGCAAAAAAATTAGACATGGCCATCTTAAAATTATGTAGATTGTGTGGAAGAGGATCGTTTGTGTCTACTAAAGGCATTTCCCAGTTTGTAACCACCTCCCCTAAATAAGAGATGATAAAGGCTACCTTGGCAGTATCTGAATCAAAAATCTGTGGTTTGCACATAAAGTGCAATTGGCACTGACTCATGAAGGTAGCGTACCTCCTACTTTCCCCTGTGAACCTTTCAGGATTGGCAAAAGGGACAGGACTAGGAGTAACCACTGTAACCTGTACAGGTTGTTCAGTGGACTGACTTACATGTGACCGTGCTTGAAAAAAAGTGGTACCAAACTTAGAGGGGTTTAATACAGGCTTTCTTTCCTCGGTTGTGTCCCTCCAAGAAGTGAATCCCGCCTTAGTTTTATCTAATTCCTGTCGGAGAGATTGATTTTCTAGACGCAACTTCTATGCACTTTTAAAATTCCCCCACTTGCTTGAATTAGTTTTAGATTCGCCTTGATAATCTGTGGCCCCCATTCCATTCTCTCATTCAGAGTGAGACCCAAATAGTAAAAAACAAGGACCCTTTCCAGTGGCCTAGAATCCATTTTCGGGTGGGGACAATTAGTAGAGTCAGCATTGAAGACCATATACTTTGTTTTCAGTATGTTAACCTCTAATTTCCTTTTCTTACAAAACGTGCTGAATTCATCTAAGACACGCTGCATCCCCATAGGTGTTTTAGATAGGAGCAGCATGTCGTCCGCGAACATTAAGGCTGGTATTCTGCGGTTAGCAAGTTTTGGCGGGTCTATATCCTTAACAGTTAAAAGGTCCTTTATAAGCCCATTTAGGAAGAGGGAGAAAAGGGTTAGTGCAAGCACACAATCTTGTCTCACACCCTTCTCTACAGGGAATGGGGATGAAAGTTTCCCACTTTTTCAAAAGGTAGACTAACACTAACCTTAAGGTGCAAGGTTCAGAAAGGGGCCCGTCCTCTACCATTCTCGAACAGGCTTAAACGGGCCCGCCCTTGGCCAGGTCTTCGCTTTGCCTTGGCTGCCAGCGCGAGTCCCGCGACGCAGGAGCCCGGTGTCCCTTTTAAGCGCCTCCTGGCTCTGGTGGTCTCGGTGGTGGCGTGCACGCCGCTGGTGCTGCCGGTCGATGTAGTTGCGGCAGGCGGGCGGGACAATGGCGGCAATGCAGTGAGTTTTCAAGGCAGGGCAGTGATTACTGCTGGGCTCCCGCTCCACCGGAGCCCGGCATCCCTTTTAAGCGCCTCCTGGCGCTGGTGGTCGCGGTGGCGGCGTGCACACAGCCGGTGCTGCCGGTCAATGTAGTTGTGGCAGGCGGGCGGGACAATGTCAGCAATGCAGGTGAGTTTTGAAGGCAGGGCAGTGATTACTGCTGGGCTCCCAGTCAAAAGTTAGCACATATTAAATGCAACACAATAGCCCCATATTAGTCAGTGGAAGAGATAGGTCTTGCAGTACTGAAACATTTTTAGGGGAGTTTTTCGCTACCAGGATATATAAATTGCATGCACACATGTCCTACCTTTTTTAAACACATTGTACTCTGCCCTATGAGTCTTTAAGGCCTGCGTCAGGCTGGACTTATATGTTTTAAAAAGGAAAGTTTAGACATACAAAATGTTTATTTTGCCAGGTCAAAATGTCAGTTTAAAACAGCACTACAGGCTGCAGTGGCAGCCCTGAGACATGTTTTAAAAGGCTACTTTGGTCAGTGGCACAATGAGTGCTGCCGGTCAACTAGTGGCATTTAATTTACAGTTCCTGGGTACATGTAGTACCATTTACTAAGGACTTACAAGTAAATTAAATTAGGTGTAGGTCAATTTTGCCATTTTTTGAAAGGACCGCACAAGCACATTAGCACTTGTTAGCAATGGTAAAGTGTGCCTAAGGCCAACAAAACCAAATCCAGCAAAAAGGAGGAATGAAGGCAAAAATGTTGGGGGGGTACCACGCCAAGGATGTAAGGTCTAACGGTAAGCATACAAAACTTCAATGTATGCAACATCAGGTAGAATATTCCACCTGCATCTCCATCATTTCTATAGTGCAAAGGATGCACTATTGATGCATGTCTTTAGCCACTACATCTAGGTATCATTTGCAAAAAATGAAGTCACAATTTCAGATCGATATGAAGGTCGCCAAGCATTAAATCACACCATAGAGGCAGGTTTCATCTCGGTCCTGCTTCCAGCCATTCCATGTTTTCTGAGGATATCCTAATCCTTCAAATACAGCCTTTTCGAGTGTGCAGCTTATATTCCATCCCGTTGTCGAAGGGAGGTGGATCTTCTCCATCCCTGAGCAATGTCACCCTTACCATTCACCAGACCCAAGATTATCAATGTATTTTCTGTGTGGGTAAAGCCCACATTGTTTAACATTTTTAACAGGTCCCTTTTCTGGGGTGAAATTAATTGGCCTACCCAGTATAGTCTCCAAGTAGTATTGAACACTGCATCTACAGCTGCCACTTATATTTGACCTGACCTTATCTCCTCTTCTGGCTCATTGGGATGAGTCCTGACTTCCAAGTGCTATCATAAATGTCCTGGACCCTTTGCTGGAGTTGGAGTGTAGTTTTTCTCTTCTAACTAAAGGTTTTGCAAGATATAATGCAGTGCGATGCAGCTCCTGGTCGTTGTCTTCGCCTGATCCGACGCAGAGTGGCGCAGAGGCATATATCAGAGCACTATGCTGCTCCTGATCTGTGACTTCACCACATCTGACTCAAAGTCTGCAGAGCCTCACTGAGCCAGGCATCCCTTGATTGAAAGCATCACGAGATCCAACGCTGCCCATCGCAGAGCCCCGCAGAGCCGAAAAGCATCAAGCTGCATGTCTCACCAGATCCAACACACTATGATGCAGGATGACACAGAGCACCAAAAAGTCAGGCCGCACAATCTTGGCATCAAAGTTAGAAGGTAAAACTTTCAGCAGGAAGAACATGGCACTGTATGTGGCCCTTGCCCCAGCGTGGTCAGCTTGAACTTGTAACTTTGTCCCGGTTTAGCATGGCCACATACCCGCTGTTGGGCTCCATGTAACTTGCTGCTGTTTACCTAAAGCCTTTTAAAACTACTTACTCTGGTTCTACTCATTAAATTTCCACTGCATTGTTATGATTTTATTTATTAAAATTCACTCTATTTTCCTAAATTGACTTTGGATTTTTCTTGTGTTGTATTTTCACTGTATTACTGTTTGAGTGCTGTATAAATACTTTATAAAGTAACACAAGGAGAGAAAGGATGTGACGGAACTGCTCCTAGTCCCCTTAAAGAATAACACAATCAACGCAGAAGGAGCAATACCGAATTTGCATTACTGCTTAGAAGGGAGAAAAAGGGAAAAAGATTCCTTTTTTAACGAGAACCATCACCCACCAACCTAGTTGGTGGCATGCTTCATCATTGGGTTCCCACCTGGGAGGCTCAGTGCCTCCGAGGTGTGCTTTGTCGCCTGAGTTACAGCAGAGCTGGGTTTTTTTGTGAGGACAGTGCAGAGAAAGTGGCAAGGGGTTAGGTTTAAAATTGCTATTTTGACACCTAGGAATTTATTGGTGGGGTCGTAGAACAAAGTTTTTAAAACAAAGGGTAGGGAATCGGTGACTCAATTGATCATCATCATCTGTGGTATGGTTGTAATTCGGTCTACATGTTTCAGCCTTTTTAATGCTTAGTAGCTATGCTTTCTTTATGCGCCATACATATACCATGCGTACATACACTAAACACATGGGGCCTCATTTATGAAGGCCTTGCGCCACTGGTGCGTCACTTTTTCCCATTTTAAAAGTGACGCACCGGCGGCGCAAGACCTTCATAAGTAAGGCCCATGGAATGTCAGCAACAAACCTCCTTCGGCAACTGTCATTCGCAACTGTCATTCTCAAAGTAAATGTTGCAACATACTTAATTTAGAAAGGCTTGCAGATTCTGAAGGTCCAAATCTTTGTACTTGGGGATTCAATCATTTTCCTCCACTCCCCAATCTACACAATTAAGAATAAAATAAAAAATACTCACTCACTGCCAAAGCCAATAGGTCTCGCTATCTCACCCATGTTTTTTGCCACTTATAACAGTAATTTATTGTCAGTTAGTGGAGTGTTGAGTTCTGAGCTTCTGCTCCCTACACTAACTCCCTTGCTTTCCTGCGAGTAGTGTGTGTAAGAGTGTTCTTGTTTGTAGAGCCATAGTAGGATGGACCCCTGTGCACCAGAGGCAAAAAACCCAACCACCATGAATGTGAATCAGTAGCCGTGGTGTGCCCCATGTACCTTTGTCACCCGCCCCACAACCTAATAGGGTACAACATCATCTGTGACTACAAATAAGCTTGCATAGTGAAACTCTTTGAGTCTTCTCTTCTTGGATCTTTATGTTTTTGCCGCGATGCTGTGATCAGTTAGATAAAGGTCCACCTTTTCTTTTTTGGAGCGTAGGTCAGTAGGGGTGCAGAGCTCATGGTTGAAGGGCCATTACCTTTCACTTTCTGAGACAAGTGTCCTTGACTTTTGTGGTCATACTATTATTGTGCTGGAGTGCGCAGCATTACAACACTTTAGGAGGCATAGCTGTAGTCTAGTTTTGTGGTGTTTTTGAGATGAAAATGGCAATGTTCTGATGCATTTCTAGTTGGTTGAATAGAGCATGAACAATGTGTCCTCGTTGTGGACTAGCATAAAGTTCACAAATCATAACATGTGTTTTTTGGTGGAAATGTTTTACAATTCTTGAAATTGCTTCATTCAAAGAATGGGATTACTACAGAAAAGTAGGCTTATTTTGACTGTAATATTGCAGAAGCGTGGGATTTTTTAAAATCTTTGTCTAAGGAATGGGATGCTTCAGAAATCTAACTGTCCCTTTTTGGTGCTGTTTAGTAAGGTGGCACACTAGGGCAGTGTTTTCATTGTATCAGATATCTGATAATCTCTCCAAACGTTAAGGCTTTTATCTTATCACAGCCTGGATTCTGGCAATGCACTGATTTTGCCAGCTATATATCAACTTACAGGGGTTGCAAGTAACTGCCAAGTGCTAGTTGTTGGGTTGTAAAACCCTGTACGTCTCTGCACACTCACTAACTGCCCTGTTTTAGGGCTATTCACCAACACTTCTCGAGAATCTTCCATAACTGGAAAACGTTGGAAATTTACCCCTGACATGGGCATGAGTAAAACATTTTTCAACTTTGGGCGTGGGGTGTGGGGGTTGGAAGAGGTTTAGAAAAAGTGAGTTTGCAGTCACCCAGTGGGTTTTCTTATGTGCCAATATTAAACGTGCATATCTTCTCAAGTGAAAATGGAAATCACCAAAAATTGTCCTATTTTTGAATCCCCTGTTGATCCTTTCAATCCTCCACCCTCCTAATTAATCTTCCCCTAATTTTTATTTATTATATCAGTGTTTGTTTTTGTGTCTTTATTTTTTGTTTTTTTATTTTTTTTGTGACTTTTTGTACTTTTTTATTTTCCTTTACTTTCTTTGTATATCACTTCCTTTCCTCCTTCCTTACCCTGACCCCCCTCCCCACACACACAGTGCCATGTCAGAACAGGGGAACGGCAGCGGCAGGCCACCGACCACATGTCATTCTGGGCAAATCACTTAATCTCCCCGTGCCTAACAAAAAATTAATGCGTCCTCATGTAACGCAACTAGTGCTATGTAAAGCGCTCTGATACCCTATTCGGGTCACGTTTGAGCTATATAAAACTCCGTAAATAAATAAAAATAAATAAGTGCACTCGCTAAGGTGCACTTATTCAGTGAGAAGTGAACCGCAAACATACGATTCCGCTATCAACGACTTTGTTTCGATCGCAAGTGTCTGATGCCCCATGGATCCTGGCGGGGGCGCTACCTGTTGTCAAACCTTCGTCAAGGCAAACGCCCGCATCTGGTACCTGTTTCAGTCACCGGCCCAGGATCCCGAGGATCGAAACTAGGTTCGAACCTGTAGTTTAAGCCCTATTTGCTGAAAGAATGAAAGAGGAAGGCCATCCACCTATTAGACCTCAAGACATCTTGTAACTCCCTAATGTCCTACATGAACACTGCAATCAATCTTCATTTTGAGAAGTCTGAAGTGTCCATTCTTCTGGTGACAGATGATAGTGTGGAGGAGAGAAACCTCTCTCTCTGACCTCCTTCCTTCCTAGGAGCAAGATGGGCCAGTAGAAGTAGGTATCCTCTCAGCTACCCAGGCCCCAGAGCAACAGAGGGACTGTTGGGGAAGTTTGCATCTCTTTTCAACGTCTACATGGCCCCCTCGCACAAGTGGGCTGCCATCACGACCTCAACATCATCTCCTACGCCGACGACACCCTGCTCATCCTCTCCCTCACCAAGGACCCACACACCGCCAAAACAAACCTCCACGAGGGAATGAAGGCCGTCGCCGACTGGATGAGGAGCAGCTGTCTGAAACTGAACTCGGACAAGACTGAGGTCCTCATCCTCGGACCCACCCCCTCAGCCTGGGACGTCTCCTGGTGGCTGACCATACTGGGAACAGCACCGACACCCATCGACTATGCACGCAACCTAGGATTCATCCTCGACTCTTCCCTCACCATGTCTAAGCAGGTCAACGCCGTCTCCTCCTCCTGCTCTGCTGGATCTACAAGTGGATCCCAACCGAAACAAGATGAACGGTGACACAGGCCCTCGTCAGCAGCAGACTGGACTATGGCAACGCACTCTATGCAGGAATCCCAGCCAAACACCTACGACGACTACAACGCATCCAAAACGCCTCTGCCCGACTGATCGCCAACGTCCCCCGCCGCAGCCACATCGCCCCCCCACCTGAGAGACCTACACTGGCTCCCCATTGACAAGAGGATCACCTTCAAGCTCCTCACCCACGCACACAAAGCACTCCACAACGCCGGACCAGCCTACCTGAACAGCAGACTCAGCTTCTACACCCCCATCCGCCAGCTCCGCCAGCTCCGCCAGCCTCGTCCTCGCCACTGTCCTCCGCTTCCAACGAACAACCTCCGGCGGCAGATCCTTTTCCTACCTCGCCACCAAGACCTGGAACACCGTCCCTATCCACCTACGCAGACCCAAGACCTACTCGCCTTCAGAAGACTTCTCAAGACCTGGCTCTTCGAGCAGTAGCAGCACCCTCCTACCCTCAGTGCCTTGAGACCCTCACAGGTAAGTAGCACCCTTTACAAGTACTCTGATTGATTGATTTTCTCACTAACTCCAGGGCCCATCGACTGTTGTACCCACAACATAGACATATGAGACAGGATGCCTATCAAAGACAAAGTTTAGAGGCTGACTGACAAGGTGAGAGTCAATATCAAGGATGAATTGTCTAAGAAATTGGAGTGAGGGTTGAATGAACACTCCAACAGCCTATGGTCCAGTCCAGAGGTTCTGATCCATAAGGCTGCCCTACTGGGCGTCACACCTAACACCAGGTATAAAAGTGGCTCCTTCAGACCCTCTCAAAGGAAAACTCCCAGACCTATGGAAGATTCAGAAGAAGGACTGCCCTGCAGTCTGAAAAAGGCAGACTGGACCTGCTTGCCTTGAACCCAGGATCCTCAGAAGTGATTCCAAGAGTCAATTAGCAGACCTCAAACTAGAGCTACAGGGATGCAATGAGCTTTCAGAGGCCTTTTCTGCTTTGTGGCAGACCAAATCCAACTGGGCCTGACCTGGTCCCCTCTGCAGGAGTTAAGCATGACTCCCAAGTGTTGTCAATAGGGTTCTAGACCCTTGGCTGGAGTAGGGAAAGTATTTCACCCTGCTAACTAAAGGTTTCACCAGATACGACGCACAGCCATGCACTGTAGCACCATGCAGCTCCTGAACGGCGGCTTCATCAGATTTGCACCCCAGATCCATACATCACAGCACCAAGCAGGTCTTGTTTGCTAGCTTCACGGTATCCGATGCAAACCCTCACAGAGGTGCGCTGCTTCCAATCGAAAGCTTCACTGGATCCAATGCAGTGTGACAAATCGTGACGCCGAGCCCCACGGAGCTGTGCAGCTCCAGACTAAAATCCTCACTGGATCCAACACAGCACAATGCAGGATGATGCAGAGTCATGTAATCATGCTGCTCCATCTTCGCAACAAAGTCAGAAGGTTACACTTTTAATGGTACAAACCTGGTCCTGTGTCTGGCCTGCACTCCGTCGTTGTTTGCCTGAACTTGAGACTTTGTTCTCGTCTGGTGTGACTATGTACTTGCAGTTGGCGTTCTTTTTACCAAAAACGTATAAAAAAGACTATAACTCAATTTTTACTGATTGGATTTTCACTATTTTAGTGACATTTTATTTGTTCATATTTACTCTTTTTTCCTAAATTGGTTTGGGATTTACAAGTTACTCTAAGCCTGACTGGTTTTGTGCCAAGCTACCAGAGGGTTAGGCAAATGTGTATTTTGTGACTGATGTGGTTCACTCTGACAAGGATTGTGGTTATTATGTGATTGCGGCGTTCAGCCCTCTAAATTAATAACCCAATTTTGTACCCTTAGTATTTGGCAGCCATGGTATTTTTCAACCCTGGCATTCAGGAGTTTTGGTGACGTTCTCCTAAGAAAATTCTTTGGGCCCCTGCACATATGCTTTTTTTTCCTTTGCAAATAATTAATGCCTAATAATATTTTAGCGAAACTTTGACAGATTGAAAGCATTGCAGCCAAGTGGTTCAATAGGGGATACATTGTCAGATCATGCAGTAGTGTCACCGAGCGACTGATTCTAAAATAGCCACATGAAGTTGGCATTGCAAAAAATCCTGTTTATGAAATATTGCACCACTTTAGATATACGCACTGCTGGAACTCAAGCGCACGACCTCCACATGCAAGAAAAGTACAAGGCTTCATCATTTCGATGCAAGAAGAAATCCAGAAGTAGCAACTACCCCTGGAAAAAGTCAAGACCTAAAGAAGCAGTTATAAAAATTGAACATGAGGTTTTGCTGCAAGTTAACACAGCACTGGTGGCACATTCTAAAATGAAAGAAGGTAGATCTCCCAGATAAGTACACATTGGATTTTGTTATTGTGCAAATAGCAAGCTCCTTGAGTGAGACCTGCTTTCTCGTGCATGAGCCATTTAACAATCAACAATCTACTTGAATTTGCCCCTGGAACTACCACCAGACGTTTCTCTCAACATGACAGAAGGGATTCAACCAATAAGATCTCATGAAGAATACTGCACTGCAATGCAGTTAGTGACCACTAAATATGCAGTATATGATGACCCACTAAGGTAAGCAGTACCTTCTCCGTCACGTGAGGCCGTTATAGTGAGAGTCAGACAGCCAACAGTGTCTGAATTTTCAGATTCCATTGCTGTTGATTTTCAATGTGTGCATGTACAAAATAAAGATAAATACTCCAAGAACTGCTGTTCCTGATCTTCAGGTCACGTTTTCAAGTTACATCTGTTAATCATCCATGTATAAATGACAACTATTGGATGCCTGTTTCTTTAATGTCACTTTTCCTTGCAACGTGATCATCGAGTCTGCTTCAATATAGTCACAATATTTAATCAGATATTTATTCTCTTTTCTAAAGTAATTATTGATGAGTTGTGAATACATTGTCATGAAAACTGATGATTTAATATCTTACTTAGTATTACAATTCAAAAATCCCGGTTTCACAAAATGAAAACAAGTGAAGGCGCACGAGGCCACTTTTTGCCAATGGGTTATTGTAAAGGATTCAACAATAGCCAGATAATGTTATAAATTTGGAAACAGAGTGTAAAGGGGAAAGAGAGACTTCACGCAGGAAGATATGGACAAAACATGGCATGCAGAACCGCGGCACCTACTTTTGCTGTAGTCTAATGAGTGGTGGAGTCAGCCTTCACGTGCTAGGGCATTACCAGTAATCCTCCAGGTGCATACAAGAGTAGCAGGCTATGTTATTATATTAAACAATCTCCTCATTATTCTCAGCAGGTATGAAAGTGTAAACCATCTTTGAAACACAAATTAGGCTTTTCGTTTGTTGCTGAGGTTAGCTTAGTAAACTACAGATATGAGGGTGAGGTTGATATAAAGATAAACAGCCAAGATGTTGAAGTATTTATTGCTACTCACATTACTAGTAAACATTGCATCTACTATTATATTGTTTTTATTATATTTACAAAAGTATGTATTGTGTATATGGTATTTCTATAGTGCATGGTCATGGCTAGCTAAGTGATCAATGGGGAGGAAGCTGAGTTGTCGACAGTTAATGCATTGTGATGTGTGTTATTTGAAGATATGAGTCTTCAACTCTTTCCTTTTCCTAAATTGGCGTAGTTTTGGGGTGGCTCTGATGGATACAGTTACAATGTTCCAGATCATGGATGCATAGATGGAAAAGATGCCAAACTTGTCTGCAAGATTAGCGGGAATGCTGGATGTGATGGCTTTGTGAATGATGCAGCCTTGTTTTCAAGATGGTGAGGGCTACTATAACGATTTAATATCGTCTCAACTGGAAATGGTTTATTTGATCACATTTTATCCAGCCCTGGATGGGATGTACTGCGGCCTATAGGATTCCATTAGGGTGTTCCAGTTTGGTGTCTTGGAGGCCATGGAGTAGGGCATCACCACCATTCAGATTTTTTTTAGCATTGTGTTCCTTGAGGGAGAAGTTGGTATCCAGGGTGTATCCACGTGATTTGTCATTTTTCAAAAGTTGGGGTTAGAAGGAGCAAAGGTGATGTAATTGAGCCAGATTTGTACTGTATCTTGTTTGTTGATCTTGGTAAATAATGAAAATTCTGACTTGTTTGAATTGAGCTTCAGGTAGGGGGTGGGCCTAAAATGCAGGATGATATGCAAGCAGTGTTTGGGGCCTTGGATGTCTGAACCAGAGGAGACTTTCAAGCAGAGTTGTTCATCATCTGCATATTGTTGAATCTTATTGCTATTATCTTTCAATGCTCCTCTAAATGTTGAAGATAATGGGAGACGGTATGTGACCCTGGAGGAGTCTTCATGATATGCGTCTTTTGTGACCTGGTGGTGCCTTCTGAAGAAACTGGTGTCAGTTGGAAAAGTAGTAAGAGACCCCTATGAAAGACATTGCTGGTGAATCCCATTTGCGACTCAAGGGTGCGTAAGAGAGTTGGATAGTCAACTGTGTTAAAGGCAACTGAGAGGTCTATCAATATCAGATGGCAGGAGCCATCTTGATCTGTGTCAAGAAGTTACCAACAATGATGTGCAAAGTTGTGGTCTCTGTGCTGCAGCGAGATCTGAAGACAGATTGGTAGTCATGCAGGAAATGGTTAGCATTTATGTGAGTTTAACATAGATTGCTTTTTCAATGATGTTGCTGATAATTGGTAGGTGAGTGATGTCTGACAGTTGGTGAGGCCACCAAGGTCTTGTGTAGGCTTCTTTTGGAGTGGGAGGATCTGGTTAGTCTTGAGAGCTTCTGAAAAGATATGTTGAGTGAGGGAGGCATTGACAGTGGTAGATAGGGGTCAAAAAGCAACCCCAGAGAGAGCTTTCATGAAGATCAATGGCCAGCATCTTCTTCATAAGAAGTGACTTTGAGGTACTTGAGTATTATACCCATATGTGGGAGAGATAGGGCTATGAAGGTGTAGCATTGCAGGATTATATGGGAATGGGGTAGATGTGAGGAATGAAGCAGGCTTGACATCATCAATGTGCTGTTGGATCGTTTTAATTTGTTACCTGAGAATTCTGATGTCATTGCACTTTTCTATATAGTGAAGAATAGGTGGGTATGGGTTTGTGAAGTGCTTGAGTGTCTTGAACAGCGCTCTACTTCTTTTGGTGGCTTCATTGACAGTGATGGTATAGTACTTTGCTTTGGCTAATGTGATGAGTAGTCTCTGTGTTGAGCTGAGGACTTTCAGTATCAAGTGTACCTCAGCAGCTCAGTTTTTCTTCCATTTTCTTCCCTGTCTGCGAATTGCTAATTTATTATCAGCAAGGTCTTTAAAATACTAGGGTGCAGAATGCTTTGGCTTGCACTTACATGTTGTAATTGGGATACAGATGTTCACATATCTTTCCTAAAAACTGTGGAAGTTGTTTAGAAGGGTGTTAGCATTTGGCGTGGAGTTGATGAAGTGAGATTTGAGTTACAAATTAGGTTGTCTTTGCAGAAGTGCTTTAACGGTCTGAAGGTTTGGTCTTTTCTTTTGTGTTGTGCATGGTTTGTTGGTATTACACTGAGCAGGACAATAGGAATGTCAGAGGGGTCAGTCCAGTCCATGGGTATGGGTGGTTTCCAAACGACTGTGAGAAGAAAAACGTCAAGGATGTGCAAAGATGTGTGGGGGAACCATGTGTCTGTGATGAAGAGGGAGTTAAGCGGGTGCTAGGTGATGAGGTCTGTGATGTCTCGTTCATGGAGTACTGCAAAACAATCATTAATGAGCATGAGTTGGAATGTATGTTTGAGGGTGTGTGTTAGTTAGTGGAATGTATATGAAGTTGGGTCTATTTGTTGTGTGAATGCTATGTGTGTGCCTGGGTTGACTACATTTGGGTGAGATCACTGGGATTGACAGCATGAGGTGCTGGCTGAGAAATGTTATTTTAATCTAACTTTGTGGGTTTCACTGGAACCAGATTTCTGGCACCAAAGCCCTTCCAAGCCCCAACAGGTCCAAACAAGTAACGCCCTTGTCTGAGTCTGCCCTTTGCGGGGGACAGCCTTGATTGTACTAGGGAGAAGGCATGAAGTGATGTCAGTTACTGTGCAGATGGATGAAGGAAAATGTTGATTCTCCACTTAATATGCAGAGAGAATATTGATTTAATTAAAGACAACAGAGGCTAATATGATGCAAAGGCTTTTTTTGCTGCCTCCAGCTGCCGCCCCTTTTAAAGAACGTTTAACACATCATAAAGACAAGAATGTTCATAAAAGTGTACGAGTATCTGGTGCACGTTGTCATCTTCCTATTTAAGCTGCTAACACAAGAAGATGAGGATCCAACTTGGAAACTTTGGTATCACCCTACAAGGTGTTTTCTAGAAGGAAAAAGAAAGAGAGAGAGAGTCCCAAGTAAATGGAAATCTTAAACATTTTGTTAAGACAATCTATACAGGTTAACCAAGATAAACAAAATTAAATAAATATATATAAATACAACTTCTCAAGGGAGAGGAGGGTGGGATAATGTTAGCCTCTGTTGTCTTTAATGAAATCAATATTCTCTCTGCATATTCATTGGAGAATCGACATTTCATTACAAGACCAGAGGCTGCAATTATGCATATTCAAAGACGCTTAAGGGTACATTACTAACATGTTTTATTGGTTTTAGAAAGAATTTAACAAATGAGCTTGCGTTTGACCAGTCATCTGTTTTGAGAATCTCTGGTAAGGAACCACCTGACAAAAAACCTTACTATACATTGCTTCTCTAGAAGAATGAGCACCAAACCTTGAAAGGTCCACACCTGCTTCACTCATAACTATACGTATCCACCTTGCGAGACTCGCAGTTAAAACCGGTTTATGAGGTTTCACATAAGATAAGATGCATGAATATGATAGTAATATTTCAGAGTTCAGAGCACATTGGGTTGACCAACTTCTTTTTATCTTATATGAAACCTCATAAGGTGGATACGTATGGTTATGAGTGAAGCAGGTGTGGACTTTTCAAGGTTTGGTGCTCATTATTCTAGAGGAGCAATGTCTAGTAAGGCTTTTGTCAGGTGGTTTCCTTACCAGAGATTCTCAAAACAGCTGACTGGTCAAACGCAAGCATGTTTGTTAAATTCTTTTTAAAAGCAATAGAGCATGTTAGTAATGTCTCCAACTGAACTATGTTGGAATTCGAAAGGTTAGTCTGCTCGCAAATAAATCTACCTGGAATGGACCCCATAATTCTTGTATTCGAGAGAAGACAGCCAGATGTAACTTCGAATCACTAGAATCCTTGAGATATCTGGAGTTCCAATCTGCCCTTGTGTTCTGAAACCCTGGAATTAATTCTGCCCGTAACACTACTTTGTAATCCCAGCAGAAATACCAAATTTGTTTCGCTAGACTCGAGAGCATTGGTGATTTGGTACCACCCAGTCGATTAATATATGACACAGCTGTGAAACTGTCTAAGCGAATCGGTGTATTGGAGTTTTGTAAGTCATAAGGGCATTCAGGCCGGCTAACATTTCCAAACAGTTTATGTGGAGCAACTATTCCTCTAAAGACCATCTTCCCCCTGTTTCTTGATTGTTTAATCAGGCTTCCCAACCTTGATTGCTCGCGTCTGATTTGAGGATAAATTCTGGTACATTTCAGAATTTGGCCTTGCCATTCCATGCTTCTAGATTCTTTAGCCACTAGTCTAGATCTTTCTGAACCTCTTGTGTAAAGGTAATGGAATCTCTGTACCACAGGTCCTTCCTTAGGCTTAAGGTTTTTAGTCTCTGTGCCCCCTATAATGGAGGGGTCCTGGTGAGATTTCCTGAATAGAGGATGATAGGAGACCAAAGACTCTTGGGAGGCCCTTCAGAATTATTGATTCTCTTGATAGTACCGATCTCACTTCCATTTTTATCTTTAATACTTTCTTGTGTGGTAGCATTAATTAGGATAGAATTGAATTCAATTGAAATCCCAGGAACTCTATTTCCTGAGTGGGGATCCTGACATACTTCTCTGAATTCACAATGAAACCTAGGTTCTCTAAGAGTTCTATTGCCCAGGATAGGTGTTTTAGCAGTTCTGACCTGTCTTGTGACATGATGAGAATGTCGTCTAGATATATGATAAGGCGATTTCACCTTTCTCTGAGATGATTGACCACTGGACGAAGGACCTTGGTGAAACACCATGGGGTCGAGGATAGGCCCAAGGGTAGGCAGCAGAACTGGTACGTCATGCCCCTCCAAGTAAACCGTAGGAATTTCGGTCTGTTACTGTCCATGGGAATAGTAAAATAAGCTGGTGAATTCCCTCCATTTTGAAATGTCTGTATTAGGAACTTGTTTAATTCTTTTAAGTTTATAACAGGTCCCCAACACTTGGTTTCTTTTTTACCCAAATATTTGTACTTACAAAACCTTATGGGCCAGATGCATCAAGCATCCATTTTGCGATTCCTAAATAGCGATTTTTTGCGAATCGCTATTTAGAAAGCGCAAAATGGTATGCATGTATAAAATCGCTATTTTTTAGTGATTCCTTATTATTCTTTATTTGCGAATTCGCATTTTGCGAATTCGCAAATAAAGAATAATCTGCAATGCATTCCTATGGGCCAGGGGGCCCATAGGAATGAAAGTGCAATCATTCTCAAATTGCGATATCGCAACTAGCTAATCGCAATTTTAGAATTATTTCAAGGGTGCAGGGGTGTCTCAAAGACACCCTGCTGCACCCCTGAAATTTCCATGTGTGTGCATGTGGCACACATACATGCCCTATGGGCATGTATGTGTGTCACATGCCACCCTCACAAATGCCAAATAGGGCATTTTTAAAAAGAAATCGCAAATTACCACCAACTACGAATTGGTGGTAATTTGCGATTTCTTAACACAAATTCGCAATTCCAAATAGTCACATACATATCATTTAAGGAATCGCAAAAATTGTGATTCCTTAAATGCTATGGCAAAATAAGGAATCGCAATTTATTGCGATTCCTTAAATTGCGATTATTTGATGCATAGCAAATCATGCTAAAAGGCCGTTTGCGAGTCGCAAAGGCCGAAATTCTGCGAATTTCGGCCTTTGCGAGTCACAAAAGCCTTGATGCATCTGGCCCTATATCTTTTCCTGATCTGATGTCGTTCAAATTAAAGCGCCTTTCTCTAACACAAGGATCACGTCCTTGTCTATTAGACTAATTTTTCCTCGTCTAAGGATAGATCTCTGGCTCTTATTGATTGTACACGGTATTTCTGGAAATCTATCTTGAAACCTGCCACGGTTTGCAGTACCCATGTTCTTTTGTTATCTTTTCCCTATTTTGAATGACTAATCTTCACCTTCCCCCTACTTTCTTGGTAGAAGAAGTCGTATTGCTTACCTTGGTAACCTTGGCTTTAGCCTCCTCTGGTTCTTCCCCCTCAGTTTCTCTGGTTTCTCCCTCTTCGAGGGTAGAAATTTGTGCTTTGGCGGTAGACCCTTCCATAATTAGTGAACCCTCGTTGCTTCCGAGGGTAGAACTGGGACCAGAATGTTCCTTGGCTGGCAGCCAGTCCCCTCCTGTCAGCTCTTCCAAAAAGGTGTCTTGAACCAAACACTCTGTGCATGTTGTTTTGTGCTTTACTGAAGGCTGTAAAGGTAGATAAGAAATTCCCCAAGTTCTTGACAAACTCGTCTTCGAAAAGGAGACCCTTCGTGTCGTTCATATACTCTTTATTTGACAGGTCAGCAAGTTTTGAATTCATTCTCATTAAGACAGCTTTGCATCTTTCTAAAATCAGATTGGCGTTAGCATTACCTAAAATGCATACGGCTCTTTGGGCACCTCCTCTTAAGAGGTCCACGTTAATAGATGTCTTATTACCTCTATCATTTTCAGCCATATCAAGAATGCTGGTCAAAGGACCTAGGATGTCCAGGAGTTTGTCCTGAAATTCCTTCAGGCATTTCTCAATTCCCTTTCTATGGTCCTTTCCATATTTGAACAGAAAGGTTATTAAATATGGATATTAATTATGGGTGTTGCAAACCTTTTCCAGCGTTGAGGGTCTTGGGCACTCATTTCTCAGGAGGTTACAGGTTTCCCTGTCTAGGAGTTTCTTAACCCAATTGACAGGTATTTTGAAATGTGGTCCAATGGCCACCACTCTGCGCTTTATGGGTGTCTAACAGAAGTGGGATTAAACATTTTGCCCCAAAGGGGTCCTTGATTTCCTGTGATGTTGAGAGTTGATTTATATGTTTATCATAGATCTCCAGGGTGCCATTGTCTAGGGGGTCGAAAATGAATTTGTCTGCCTCATAAGAAAAATTGCCACTTGACATAAGGCTGTCTCTATGATCTTTTGTGGCAAGAATGTCACTCTTTCCTGATATGCCGCTAAGGGCACTTCTCTCATGTGCCCCATTTAGGTGGCCAGTCTCTCTCTCAACGTTGGATTCGAATACGCGCGTGTTTTTATATACACAACGTTGGATTCGAATACGCGTGTGTCGAATACCCGCGTGTTTTTATTCGAAAGCCCGAACAGACAAATAAAAATGTCAATGTTCAAAATGTTAAATCTCCGAAAGTTATTCACCAATTGCTTTGAAATTTTGACACAACGTTGGATTCGATTAAGCGCATGTTTATATATACACAACGTTGGATTCAAATATCCGCGTGTCCTATACGTGCGTGTTTTTAATCGGAAGGCCAAACAGATACTATCGATTTGGTTGCTGCGCAACAACTACAAGGGACGCATGGTGACAATAGTCTACATATATTAGGATGGACAGTTGGTGTCAGGATGGCAGACCGGTGGTGGGTGAGGTAACATTGCAACGCCGGTGTTCCCACACTGGTACACACCTCTAGGGTCTGTGTCTTAAGTTTTGTTCCTCTAGGTTCAGCGGAAGTATCTTTAAACTCTATTTGTGTAACTTTTACGCACCATTGACATTGCATTGGTGCAAGCCGCACTTTACGTGCTGCACCCGAATCCCGCGGGCTTTTCCCGACTTCAGCATTGCTTGTCCCGACTGCTCCCAGCGATTCCCTAGGCCCTAGGCCTAACCACTGTTCGATTGGTATCTCTTATACCACTTTCTTAATAAATGGTTTGAGTGGCCACCTGCCCTCATCCATAATTGTGCAACTTTGTATGTTATACTGTACTTTTGATTTAACGCTTGTGCCCCTTTGCTCATAAAGAGTACTGGGGATTATTTTAGAAATAAACACATATTTTTTTATAATATATACTTGTGTGGTGTCCTTTCATTTGGTATTACAGGATTGTATGTGGTAAAACAGCTCGCTTAACACGACCTCTTAAGTTAAGCCTTTAAGGCTGCTTAGTCCATGCTACCCCTCGGATAGCTTGTCTAACAAGGTTGACTTACAACCAGACACCATAAGGGATTGTTTGGACTGATACAAGGTGGTTCCAGAATTGGAAATATCATATATCAGGCCAACTTCTCACATTGGTGGCAGCGGTGGGATAGGGGCTGGTGTGCCCCAGAACCGGTTTGGCCGGATTATGCAAGGGGCAGCCTTGTGCTCCCCAGGCAGTGTCTGGTTTCTTTCAAACCTCCCTGCTACAATCCACTATCTCCTGTCTGGGGTGGTGTAACACCGCCCTGCGACAGGAAAGCCTTTGTCCAGGCCCCCATCTGCTGAGTTTCGGTCGCAGCAGGAGGTCAGACCCGTGTCTGTGGCAGAGGCATCCATTATGTGGATCTGAGGCTCTTTTAAAATCAACCGCGTTTCAGTAAAGTAACATGTCTTCTCCCTCTAGAGGGGTGGAATGCTACCCCCGTCGCCAGAACTGGCGAGGGGGTAGTATTCCAATTCGTATGGCACCTTACACGACATGTTTTGATAAAGCCAAACCACAGTTGCTATATAACCGCGAGGATTATAAGGCACTTAATAGTATATGATATGGCATTATCCCGGAACAGCTTAGGGAGTGGTTCCCGACAGCTGCAGACAGGCTCAGCTCTTGCCAGAGCTCCATCTCACATTAAACCACGCACTCTTCCTCCAGGATTGTTAAGGCCTTCCATAGGAGTGACTCACAGGTTTATATGTGTCCAGATATAGGTTTAGATATAGGAATACTATATCTAAGCAAGGGGTGATTACACCCACTTGCCCCAGCTGAGTGATCAGCCAGTTGTGTCAATTTAAGAACCAGCCAGGGGTGGCAAAAGCTATGCTTTAGCCCCTGGTAGGCCTTGGTGGCACCTATGCCCTGAGCACCTATAGTGCATGGTACAGGGGCTGACAAGGAGTCCATTTCCAATTGTGGTATGTACCTATAGCACATGTATTACAAATTTAGAGAGAGAACAGCAGGCTGGAGGTCTGATTAGCAGGCCCACAGCCTCAGTAAGTCGAAAACCAGTGAAGCAAAAAGCAAAAATTGGGGTGACCATAGGATAGCAGACCCTACTCTCCTACAGTTCACTTTGCAACATTAAGTAAGGACGCATAGAGACAATAGTCTATATATATTAGGATGGCATTTGGTGTCAGGATGGCAGACCGGGAAGTGGGTGGAGGGAGGGGGGAGGAGTTGATTCACTTTGCCACATTAGCGTGTGTTTATATATACACAACATTGGATTCAAATATGCGTATGTCCAATACGCGTGTGTTTTTATTCGAAAGGCCGAACAGACACTATTGATTTGGTTGCTGCGCAAAAACTACAAGAGACGCATAGAGACAATAGTCTACATATATTAGGATGGACAGTTGGTGTCAGGATGGCAAACCAGGAAGTGGGTGGAGGGAGGGGGGAGGAGTTGGTCACTTTGCAACATTAGCGCGTGTTTATATATACACAACGTTGGATTCGAATACGCGAGTGTACAATACGCGCATGTTTTTAATCAAAAGGCAGAACAGACCCTGCGCAACAACTACAAGGAACGCATACAGATAATAGTCACAAAACATACTGTATACCCGCAAGCATTGTGAAATTAAACATATTAGAAATGTGCGCTTACTCTTTTCTTTCACTTCCATTTAACCAGACTGAGCCACACCAATGCGTGGCAGGGTACAGCTTGTGTACAATGAAAATACGATCAATATGAATACAACAGACCTAAGGGCAGTAGTAGTCTAGCACAGTTTAACAGTGTTAGCAGTAGCTTAACATCAAAGAGCTGTAAAAAGACAAGGTCTAAGTCAAAAGTTTGTCTTAAATGATAAAGAGTATACTTATCTTGCTGGAAGCAGGTAATACAAGAGGAAGATGACAATGTGCACCTGATACTTGTACACTGTTATGAACATTCTTATCTTTATGAGTGTTAAACGTTCTTTAAAGGGGCTGCAGTTGGAAGCAGCAATAAAAGTCTTTGCATTTTGGTAGCGTCTGGCCTTGTAATAAAATCCAGTGATGCTGTTTTCTGTGCAAATGGACGATGGGAAGTACATTGAGGACACTTACTGTCCAGATGGAAGATTAGAAATGAAGTTGTCTTGCTTGGATTCTTTTAAAACAGTTTTGGAAGGGGCACATAATTCATTTTGTGTGCACCAGCATATGATTGTAATATTAAAATAAACCTTTGAAATGTATCTATTGTTTCCTAATGTTATTAACTGTGCTTTTCTATCATGATTGAGGGTTTGAGTTAATCATCACTGATTTGATAAATTCATTGCTACCTGACACATCTCTTACTCAAGTGGGTTGTGGATTGGTTGCAGTCCTATTGGTTTCTGCTACAGCTTGACACATTGACGAACTCCAAAGAGCCAGGGAGTCTAAAAGGTTTATTTCATGGGCAGTGTTCTAGAGAATCTAGAAGGTGTATCAAGCTTAAGTTTGTTCCAATGCACATGTACACCAGTAGTACCATAGCTGATAAAGGTATCATTGAAAGAGAGATACTGGCATTTGGAAGAAAGACCATTAGCCAGTTGATAACATACAGCTGCAGGTTTAAGACCAAGGGCCAGATGTAGGTGGCTAAATACCAAGCGGTAACGCAGAAATTTGCAGAATTTCTGCGTTACCGACCGGTATTTGGCTGAGAGCAATGTAGGTGAGTTGAAACCTACTTGCAAAATAAGGAATCGCCAATTTGTGGTTCCCCATTTTGCTCTTGCATTTAAGGAATCGGAAATTGCGATTCCTTAAATGCAATGTAAGTAGCACTAAAAAAAGTGCACTTCAGCCTTAAGGAATCGCTAATTACCACCAACTTCAAGTTGGTGGTAGGTACCGATTTCCTTTCAAAAAGCACTTTTTGCTTTTATAAAAGTGCCATGTGGCACACATCCATGCCCTTAGGGCATGTATGTGCGCCACATGTGCACACATGCACATTTCAGGGGTGCAACAGGGTGTCCAAAGATACCACTTTTGGCCGCCATAAGTGTGGCAGGGTATGCTCAGACGTGAGTCCCTTGCTCACTTTGCCACTGGATTCAAGCAAGCCGGGCTGAAGACGGCTGGAATGCCAGAAACTGGTCCTCGGAGGCTTGTTTCCGGTCCAGGGAAGAAATGGCTTGGCAGTTCGGGCTTGACTGTTCCCATGAGGCACAGGGTCAGACTGATTTGCATATGGCCATGTCTGAACAGGGGTGGCAGAGTGGGCTAAAGAACGGTGATGGATTAATCCCAGATCTTTTGACTGGGTGTGAGTGTTTGATTGATTCAGATGCTCCGTCCATCACCACCCCCTTTTGTACCACCCTTGAAATAGCTCCAGCTATTTGCGATTCCTTAATACTGAATCGCAAATAGTGAATATCTTTCCATTTATTCCTATGGGCCTCCTTGCAAATAGGAATGAATGGTTAGGTATTCCTTATTAACGAATCTGAATTAGCGATCCGTTATTAAGGAATATTAAGGAATCGCTAATGTTTTAGCGATTCAAAACCTACATTCAATTTAGCCAGTTCTTATTAGCGATTCGGTAAAAATCACTATTAAGGACACGCTAAATTGAATTTACCTACATCTGGCCCCAAGAGTTAAAATGTCACTACACCTTTCCTGATCCATAACTGCACATAATACTACATTCAGTGGTGATCACAAAGTGCGCACACTAACCATGGCTTTGGTGATTATATATACGCATGTCTCTCATGGACCGGTAATTGCACAGATCGACTTTCAGCTTTTGGTTACTGTATTCAGACACTTAAAACTTGACACTTTGGCCAGATGTTTGGTCAAATTCCCAACCGATTGACCGAAGACCTACGTACCTTTTCTTATTTAAATGTAATTCAAAGGAAGTGCAAAGAATGATACATATTTTGTCATGAAAAACGTTTTGTCTTTCTATTTATTCAAAGGAGTCTTTCCTTCACAAATATTGTCCTCAAAGCAGGAGCTGTTTCAAAGCAGCAGGCAGTTGGAGGAATTCCAAACATTGCATTTCTTTTTAAGGTTTCATGTCCTAAATCCTAAAGGGCCTCGTGAATTGGCCGTTCATGATAAACATCAAATGAAAAAGACTTTCTGCAAAGCTGCTTCTTAATTGATAGAGGAGCAATTAAAGCCTCAATAGTCAGAACAGAGAGTAAAGCCCCAACTAAAAACATGGTTTAAAAGAAGCTGGAATGAGCAACATAAAAGACTTACACCCTTTATTTCAAAACCTGCGTAAATGTAGGCTTTTTTTCTGCCAACTCTAACATTTTATGTGTTTTACACAAACTTTTAATCGGGAAGTAGAAATGACAATCTGCCAGATTCATCAATCTCCCGTTTTGCGAGGCCCTATTAGCGAATTATAGAGATTCGCTATTAAGGACTCGCAAAACGGGATTCATGTAGGATTAGCAAAATGTATTGCTATTCCTACTGATTCCTTATTTGCGAATCGCAAATAAGGAAAAACTCCCCATTCAGTCCTATGGGCCAAAAGGCCCATAGGAATGAATGGGGAGTATTCCTTATTTGCGATTAGCAATTTGCTAATCGCAAATAAGATTGCGATTTGAAGGGTGCCAGGGGTGTCCAAAGGACACCCTGTAGCACCCCTCAAATGCACATTTGAACAGGTGTTGCGCACACACATGTCCAGAGGACATGTGTGTGTGTGTAACATGCAAAAGTAAAAAATGCACAAAAGTGCTTTTTACTCGTTTTTCGCAATTTACCACGAAGTCAGATTTCGTGGTAAATTGCGACCAAATATTGCGAATTCGCAATTTCAATTAGGGTGATGAATTGCATTTAAGGAATCTCTATTAGAGATTCCTTAAATCCGATTCCTCGCAAATATGCGATTTCGCAAATAGCGATTTTTGCATTTGGGATGATGAATCCAAATGCAAAAATCACACTCGCAAACGGCCAGATTCTCAGAATCTGGCCATTTGGGAGCGCAATTCAGGTTGATGAATATGGCTGAATGTTGTTAAAATAGCGAGCCAGTGCTTTCATGCACGACAAAATCCATGGACTTTGGGCCCCATGCATCAAACCAAAAACCGGACGCAAATGGACCGATTCGCAGAATTTGCTCCTTTGCGACTGGTATTTTTGCATTTGGGATGCATCATCCCAAATGCAAAATTTGCAACTTAAGGAATCGCTAAAATTGTGATCTACTTATATTGGGATTGCATTTAAGGAATCGCAAATTGAGATTCCTTAAATGCAATGCATTAAGCAAAACATTATTGCGATTTCGCTAATAGGAATTACAAATTACCATCAAACTAAAGTTGATGGTAATTTGCGATTGCTTTCAAAAGTGCACTAAAGTGCATATTTCAAAGTCACATTTTACACAGATAAATGCCCTTGCACCCTTGAAATTGCATGCACAATTTGCGAGTACCCATGGAGTACTCCCAAATTGCGCATGCAATTCCTTTTGATTCCTATAGGCCTCTAGGCCCATAGGAATGAATGGGAATCAATTCTTTAATTGCGACTTGCAATTTACGACTCGCAATTAAGACATTTCAAGGAATCACATTTTTGTTTTGTGATTCCTACATGCATTGCATTTTGCGATTTCTAAATAGCGAATCGGTAAAATTTTCTATTTAGAAATCACAAAATGTGGGCTTGTTGCATGTGCCCCAATGTGAATTACATTTTGAATAGTATATGCTGAATGTGTGTAGATTTCTTTCTTGAGGCATCAGTGCCTTTTCTATAGCACTCACTTCCCTTTTACATCAATGTTTCCTAACATGAATATCTCAAGGAAATAATGTCACAATGGCCCCATAGTTTACCTTTAAAAATGTAAAATGGTGAGTAAAGCACATTTTATTTCTACGTAGCGTTCCATTTATTTGCCATAAAATTTAGTGAAATCTGTCAGATGATAAAGGGCCATATGTTTCAAAAAAGAGTTTTGCGATTCTCAAATTCCGATTATTAGCGAATCGCAATTAGAGAATCGCAAAATACAATATATGTAGGATTTGCTAAAAAGTTTGTGAATCCTACATATTCCTTATTTGCGAATCGCAAATTGAGATTCGCAAATAAGGAATACCTTCCTATTCATTCCTATGGGCCTTAGGAATGAATGGGAAGACATTCTCAAATTGAGATTACCAATTAGAGAATTGCAAATTGAGAAATGCAATTTCAAGGTTGCAAGGGTGCCAAAAGACACCCTGTTGCACCCCTCAAATATGCATGTGTGCACTTTTTGCACGCATATATGCCCTAAGGGCATGTATGATAACAAATGGCACTTTAAAAAAAACTAAAAAGTGCTTTTCCTAAAGAAAATTGCAAGTTACCACCAACTTGAAGTTGGTGGTAATTTGCAATTCCTTAAGGCCAAATAGCAAATTTCTGGTGCTTCCAGAATTGCATTTAAGGAATCGCAATTTGCAATTCCTTAATTGAATTAGCAAAATAGAGAATCGCAAATTTTGCAATTCTCTAGTTTGTGATGGCCTTTTTGGATGATACATCCCAAAACGCTTTTTCCAATTCACAAACTGGCCGATTCTGAGAATGTGCCCCTTTGCAAACGGGAAAAAGGCTTGATACATATGGACCTTAGTCCTCCTGTTCTGCATGCTTTCCCTCACCTTGGTAATAGTCAACCCTCACCTGCCACGTTAGCGCGGATCACTCTCCGCCTCATGATGTGGCCACATCAATTTATTACATCGTTACCTATGCTGCCTACAGGGTTCCCCTAACATGTCTCCCACTCAGGCTGCGCTCATCTGTAAATGGGCAGAGTAACCAAACCATAACAAGCATTGGCAAAGCCAGCAGCTCTCACATATGCAAGAGCTGTTGACTTTGCCAATATGTTTTAACCATGTTGTACACCAGTGTGGCTGCTGGGCAGCATGGTTAAATGTTAGTGAGGTAAAGGAGAGTGGAATAGGGTAGAGTGTCGTAAAGTGGAGTGTTATGGAGTGGTGTTTAGTAGTGCAGTGTAGAGTTGAGTTTTATGGAGTGGAGTGAAGTGTCATGGAGTGAGTGGCATGGAGGGCTGTGGAATCATAGAGGGAGTACAGTGTCATTGAGTGTAAGGACGTAGAGTGGAGTACAGTTGAGTGGATTAGAGTGGAGTAGAGTGTCAAAGTGGAGTTTAGTGCTTTAGAGTGGAATGGCATAGAGTGTCATGAGGTGGTGTAGAGCAGAGTGGAGTAGTGCAGAGTCTGTTTCATATATTGGAGTAGAATTTCACAGAGTGGAGTGTTGTAGAGTTGAGTGTCATAGAGTAGAGTCGAGTGGCATAGAGTGCCAAAGACTGGAGTAGTTAAGTGGAGTAGAGTTGAGTAGTGTGTTTTAAAATAGAGTGGAGTAAAGTGGCATAGAATGGCATAGAGGGAGTTGTGTAGCGTGTTGTTGCGTTGAGTAGTGTTGTAGAGTGGAGAGTCATAAAGTAGAGTGTCAAAGAGTTTAACAGTGTAGCGCTTGATGGAATGGAATATCGCAGAGTGTAGTGTCATGGAGTGCAGTAGAATGGCCTAGAGTGAAGTGACATAAATTACAGTGGTGCAAAGTGGATAGGGGTAGAATGTAGTGGCATAGATTGCATTGGTTTTTGAGTAAAGTGTTGTTGAGTGCATTGGCGTAGAGGGCAGTGACATAGAGTAGAGTGGTGCAGGTTAGAGTGCAGTGGGGTAGAGTGCAGTTGTATAGAGTGCAGTGACAGTATAGTAGATTGTGTTAGAATAGAATGAAGTGGCATTGGCTGGAGTGGTTCTGGGTAGAGTGGAGTTTTTCAGGGTAGAGTGCAGAGGTGTGTAGTTGAGTCGTGTAGAGTGCAATCGCATAAAGAACAGTGGTGTCGAGTGCAGTGGCATGGCGTGCATTGGTGCAGAATAGATTATAGTGGCGTGGAGTGATTCAGAGTGTAGTGGCACACAGTGCATTGACGTAAAGAGGCATAGAGTTGTGTGGTGCAGAGTTGAGTGCTGTGGAATAGAGTGCATTTGCGTAGAGTAGAATGATGCAGAGTAGAGTGATGCAGAGTAGAGTGGTACAGAGATCAGTGGCGTAGTGTACAGTGGTGCAGAGTAGATCAGAGAGGCAGAGAGTGGAGTTGGGTTCAGTGACGGAGATTGCAGTCTTGTAGAGTAGAGTGTCATAGAGTGCAGTGCCATAGAGTTGCGTGTTGTACAGTAGAGTATAGTGGCATACAGTGCAGTAGCGCAGAATACATTAGCGCAGAGTGCAGCAACATAGAGTGCATTGGCATTGAGTGCAGTGGTTCAGACCACAGTGGCATAGAATATAGTGGGGTGGAGTGGCACATAGTAGATTGCCGTGGCATAGAGTAGAATAGTGCAGAATGGAATAGAGTGAAGTGCAGTGTCAAAGAGTGCAGAGGCATGGAGTGAGATAGTGCAGAGTAGGATAGAGTAGCATACAGTGGATTGGCTTAGACTGCAGTGTCACAGTAGCATAGATTGGAATGGATTGGCAGCGAGTGAACTGGCGGTGAATGGAGTGGTATAGAGTTGAGTGCATTGGCATAGAGTGCAGTGGCATAGAGTGTAGAGTTGCAGAGTAGAGTGGATTAGAGTGGAGTGGTGCAGAGGGGAGAGTGGAGTAGAGTGCAGTGCTTAAGAGTGCAGTGGTGCATAGTAGAGAAGTGCAGGGTAGAGAGCATTGGCGTAGAGCATAGAGGTGCAGAGTGGAGTGGCGTAAAGTACAATAATGCAGAGTAGACTGGCATAGAGTGCAGTGGCATAGATTGCATTGGTTTTAAGTAAAGTGTTGTAGAGTGCATTGGTGTAGGGTAGAGTGGTGCAGGGTAGAGTGAAGTGGTGTAGAGTGCAGTAGCATAGAGTACAGTGGTGGCAAAGTAAATTGTTTCAGAGTAGAATGAAGTGAAGTAAACTGGGGTAGTTCTAGGTAGAATGGAGTTTTGTAGGGTAGAGTGCAATGGTGTACAGTGGTGTAGAGTGCAGTGGCATTGTGGGCATTTGTGCAGAATAGATTAGAGTGGCATGGAGTGATTTACAGTGTAGTGGCATACAGTGCATTGGAGTAGAGTGAAGTGGCTTAGAGTCAGTAAAGTGGCATAGGGTTGAGTGGTGCAGAATAAAGTGCAATGGCATAGAGTGCATTCCCATAGAGTAGACTGGTTCAGCGAGCTGTGGTGTAGAGTACAGTGGTTCAGAGTAAAAAAGTGTGGCATAGAAAGTGGTGGCACAGAGCACAATGGTGTTGAGTTTAGTGGTGGAAAATTGAGTTTTTTAGAGTGTCAGAGTGCACTGCATAAAGTAGAGTGTTGCAAAGTGGAATATAGTATGATACAGTGCAGTGGTGCAGAGTAGATTAGTATAGAGTGCAATGACATAGAGTGTATCCGTCTTGAATGACGTGATAGAGAAGTGCATTTGCATTGAGTGCAGAGGAGCAGAGTCTAGAGGTATAGAATAGAGTGGCAGGGAGTGGAGTGGCGCTTTGTAGATTGCAGTATCATAGAGTGGAATGGTGCAGAGTTGAATAGAATGGAGTAAAGTGGATTAGTGTAGACTGCATTTTCACAGAGTGGAGCGATACAGAATAGAGTAGTATGGTCACGTACAGTGCACTGCATAGAGTGCAGTAGAGTGGCTTAGAGTAGAGTGGTGCAGAGTAGAGTGCAGTGACATAGAATGTAGTTGTACAGAGAATAGTGGCGTAGAGTGAGTGGCGGACACTAGAGAGATGTAGAGTGAAGTGGTGTAGAATGGAGTGCAGTTGGGTAGAGTGTAGTGGTGTAGAGTTTAGTGGCATAGAGCATAGTGACGTAGAGTGGCATAGAGTAGAATGCAGTAGCATAGAGTGCAATGGCGGAGAATGCAGTTGCATAGAGTGCAGCGGTAGAGAGTGCAGTGTCAAAGAGTTCACTGTTGCAGAGTAGACTGTAGTAGAGTGCAGTATAGTATAATAGAGTGGGGTAGAGCACATTGGCATAGAGTGATGCAGAATAGAGTGGCAGGAAGAGCAGTAGCATAGAGTACAATGTCTCAGAGTAGAATAGAGGGGCATGGAGCACAGTGATGTATGACACAATGGCGTAGAGTGTGGCTGAGTACAGTATAGTGGCATAGAGTGCATTGGTGCTGAGTAGATAGGTGAAAAGTGACGTGGCATAGCATGCATTCGTTTTGAGTAAAGTAGTGTAAAATGCATTGCCATGCAGTGCAGTGATGCAGAGTAAAATGGAGTGAATCTGAGTAGAGAAGATTGCTTCAGAGTAGAGTGTATTGGCATATAGTGCAGTTGCATAGAGTGCAGAGTTTCAGAATAGAGTGGCATAGAGTGGAGTGGTGCAAAGTGCAGTGGTGAAAAGTGTAGTGGTGCATAGTAGAGTATTATGTGGACGAGTGCATAGAGTAAAGAGGTGTAGAGTGGAGTGGTGCAGATTAGAGTGCAGTGATGTAGTGTGGAGTAGTGTGGAGTTGAGTGTCCTAGTGTGGAGGGAGGATGAGTTGAGTGGAGTACGGTAAAGGGAAAT